>NC_142793.1:14221600-14384100 GCF_988280905.1 Pimephales promelas
CCAAAATAAAAGTTTGTGTTTACATAATATATGTGGGTGCACTGTGTATAATTTTATATATATATATATATATATAAATACACACATACATGCTTGTATATTTAAGAAAAAAATATGATTTATTTATAAATATGTATATTTATATATAATATAAATTATATATATATATATATACAGTATATACATGAAAATATTTCTTAAATATATTCAAGCATGTGTGTGTATTTATATATATATATATATATATATATATATATATATATATATATATATAATTATACACAAATGCACCCACATATATTATGTAACCACAAACTTTTATTTTGGATGCAATTAATCGCGATTAATTGTTTGACAGCCCTATATACACATTTAAATCTGTAGTTCCTGCAATAATTTATGTATTATACTATCAGTGCTGTTTATTATGCAAAACCCTTTTCCCCCAAATCAGCACATAAAATGTAAATCTAATGAAAAAAATGCACTTACCTTTTAATCTGAGATAAGAAAGAAAGTCTATGATGGTATGAACAACCTCCTCATCTGATATCCTCAGAGCTCCTAAACACCAGAAACAGTTATTACAAGATTTTATGAGGATCATTATCATTTATTCTTTTAATTCCAAAGCCTTGCTACAACATCTGTGAAAGTACATTATTACAAGTTAACGAACATTGAAATGTATCGTTAAATACACTTCCCAGCCTCTGATAAAGCATACAGAAACTGATGTCAACTAACACAGGGCTTTCACACTGGCGGCGCATGTTTCTTACCCGTCTTGAAATCATCTTCTATGGGCATTTCTCTCTTCCCCGCCAGCCCGTGCTTTTCACTTAGACTCCTGTGGCTGTCTATGGCATCTGATCACAAAACACAACCACACATAATCACATTGATCATTCGAACAACCCGCTGAGAACCCGAGCCACCAGACCCTGACGCCCCGGCTGATATTCATAGACCTGCCTGTGGCACGCATATGTTCCTAATGCGACAAGTCATTATCCGAGGAATATCTTTTTCGTTGTCGTTGTTGTTGTTTTTGTTGTTTTTTGGGACATATTGAGTAGAGCAACCTGCAGGACTTGAGTCATGGAATTGCTTTTTGTTGCAATGCGAAGCACACACTCGCACCCTTGTGAAAAAGAAGTGCACTTAATAGTCTTGAAAATACACTAGTTCATAATCTTAGAAGTATACTTTACTGAGTGCGTACATGTAATGTAATATTACCTAAATAAGAGGCCACTTAAGTGTACTTAAGAGTCCACTATCACGACACAAGTAAAAAGTGCACTTTGTAATAATAATATCAAATTAAAAGTTGTACATTTATCATATTTCAGTCATTTCTGTTCAATCACTTATTTGGTGTGTTGACTAAACACACTAAAGTGACATTCTTGATTATAATGTAGCACACTGTAGTGTGTTCATCGATTTTGCAGTTTAAGTTAATACATTTTAAAAGTAATTGCAAATATGTTACTTAACCACTCATTAGTATTTAATAAAAATCAAAACTATAACATATATCAATTTAATTGAAAATAGCAAGCAATCAAGTGTCTGAAAACAGTACTAAAGTACTAAAATCAATTAAAAGTACTTTTAAAGTACTAAAATCAATCCAATAGGGAGAGAAAATTCTGTCATTATTTATTCACCGTCAAGTATGAATGTATTCTGATGAACACAAATGAAGAACAAACACGGTTGCTGGTTCCCATTGACTTCCATGGTATTTTTTTTTTTCTTTACTACAGAAGTCAATGGGGACCAGCAACTGTTTGGTTACCAACATTCTTAAAAATATCTTTTTTTGTGTTCAACAGAAGAAAAAAGGGTTAGTTTAGAACAACTTTAAGTTCAGATAATTTTATTTAAAATAAATGTGTACATTTTAATTTAATTGCAAATAAAATGCTATCAAATGTCTGAAAACATTCAATTCAATTCACACTTAAGTATATATTTTTAAAGTATAATATTTCTGTAATAAAAGTATGCTAAAGTGTACTTCTTTTCCACAACGCCGGCGAATGCAAAAAGAGCAAAAATGACAGCAGAAGCCCACAGCAAGAGTTGAAAAGCAAAGGCGGAGCGTAAAGCGAAAGAAAGAGTGAAATCTCCCATTAATGTCACCGTTAATGCGAGAAAATTATTCTGCGTTAGTACTAATTCATTTAAGACTAGCAGTTTGACAGTATTTACATAGAGGCAGAATACTTCATGCATTTATACACATACTTGACTTAAAATATATATCTAAATGATGTATACCAAACAGCTTCCCAGTGATCGTTTCAAAGCATGATAAATCAATCTTTCCAGTTTAGATGAAAAGATCTTTTTTTGATTCATGAATCACCAGCAATGCAAAACGGCAAATAGCACAAAGAGCAAAACATCACAGAGCAATTCCTCATCTGACTTCAACAACCTGCAGGAGCAATCTTACATTGACCAAGCAGATCTTCACTCCCCCTTGTACTGGGAGAATCCTTAATCTGTATAAGATGATCAATACGACCTGAAACACAGGGAGCTTCTGTAACTGACCTACACAACATCAGCTCAACATCAGTGCACCCCAACACATTTCATCATAGAGAGCGAACAGGAAAGTAAACGGGTTTACAAAAGTACACCTGCACGCTCAAAGCAAAAGTAAAGCAAAGAATGTATTCATCAAAAAAGGGCCAAGATTACAATTATGTCAAGTTACAACCATGCAGGGTTAGTAATTCACTTATCATTTCCCTCTGATTTTAAGGATAAGTTATGGGTTGGGATAGGGTTAAGATGTCTTACTTACATGTCTTACTTGGCAAAATCACGGGTGACCACATAAATCATACGTAATTGTATTCATAAACAGCTGGGGAAAGGTAAGAGAAGACAGACAAAAAAAAAAAAAAGATGTGTTGGAGAACTCACGAGGACCGAGGAGATACCCAGCACTGTTGAGGGTCCATCCTCTCTTCTCTTTTGCCTGTTTCATAGAATATATAAATATATTTATATAAACACATTTACATATAAAACTCCAATTACACAAATAATTGTTTTCTCCAGCATTTGTTTGTTGTTTCAAAGTTGGTTCAAAAAATACTTTTTTTTTTTTTAAATCCGTCATCCAAACTAAAATCAAAATTTTCAGGTACAATCAACTTGTGTACATTAAATTGATTTTAACTTTGTATCATTTTTTTAAAAAAAGGTTGAAAATTGCTATATTATTTTATTGGAGTTAAAGCAATGTAAAAATAAATATGTTCTTATAAAATAAATAAATACTTATTGATTTTTAGCTTTAAAAATGCTGATTCTTTACTGGTTCTTTACTTTATTGGCCATTTAAAGGAACAGTTCACTTTGAAATTAATTTTTGATATGTTTTAGCTTACCTCAAGGGCATCGAAGATGTAGGTGTCTTTGTTTCCACAGTATTTTCAATTTTGATATTTTTAGGTTAAACCGTTCATGTCTATCAGTATGCAGGTCTATGGGGTCCACCTCAAAGAGCATGCACAGAGAAGTCAAAATTAAACACAATTAAATGACTCGTAAATGTAAGTACACATTGATGGCCTGAGACGTTAAACGAGCGGTTTGTGTGAGAAAACGAACAGTATTTATATTGTTTTTACCTCACAGCCACAAAGCGCCCACACCTTCAGATTACTGTGGTTACAAGAGGTAAAATCTATATAAAAACTTTTCTCACACAAACCGCTCCTTTCGTTTCTTAGGCCATCAATGTGTACTTACATTTATGAGTCATTGAATCATGTTTAATTTGGACTTCTCTGTGCATGCTCTTTGAGGTGGACCCCATAGACCTCCATTATATGACTGACAGACAACAACGGTTTGACCTAAAAATATAAAAATTGAAAATACTGTGGAAACAAAGACACAGTCTACGTCTTGGATGCCGTTGAGGTAAGCTAAAACATATCAAAAATGAATTTCAAAGTGAACTATCCATGTAACGTTACATTTACGTGCATGCTGTTATTTTGCAGAAAACCCAATGCCATGTCCCGTTATGACAACTTGAGCATGTTGTCAAAAGTCAATCTTTCTCATCTTTTTTTTTTCTCACGCAAATGTTTCTTCATGCTCAAGGCATGTGTTTAAACAGAACTGACTTCAAGAAAAAGAAACCCTAAGTAAGTAAAAAAAAAAAAAAGTGACAACTTGCCCCGGTCTGCCCTACAACAGTATTTCCCCGAGGATCTTTACGAAATCACAACAATGTTCAGCTTTTCCGCGAATTTGTATTTAATTTGCCCTGAAACATGCATTTTTTAATAATGCAATGAATAATTTTGAATCAAAGTAACTCTTACCGCAATCACCATTCCGAGGGTTTCCGAAAGAAAAGCACACACAATAAGAGACGCACACACTCCAGCAACACACCTGTTCATCTGAAACAGCATTAATGAAGCGTTATAAAGCAACGTGCACAACTAAACATGCAAAAAGAAAACAGGGAGAATTAAGGAGATCGAAAACTTACCCTGAGTATCAGTTGGGTCTTTGGAGAGTAAGTTATAACACTGTTAAAATAATTCCTGCTTCTTCCTTGCTCGTGGTGCTCTGATCCTCCTGGAATCCGAGGCTTTTATTGAAAGGGAATGTCTCACCTCTGACGTAGCCTGTTTACGTCAAAAGGTGAAAGACAGTCTCTTCATCATTGACGACAGAGCAAGTGAGTCCATGTCCATGATGAAATCATTATGTCCATTATTAACGTCTTTTTGAAGTCATGGTTTTAGATGCCACTCAACGTCACTAGTGATATTATGGATTTTAGACATTGACATTCCCAGCTCAGAATATCTTGACACGTTTTGTTACAATAACAGAAATATTATTTTGCTTCACAGATAATGTTTTTGTTGACCAATAAATTAGTGGGCCTGCATTTTATGTAGCCTATCTATGACGATCTCCCAGATGATAAAATGGAGAAATCTTTTTAAAATCTAAAGCCTTAATGTTTTAGAAATGCAAAATTTGTATTCGTTCCATACATTTTTAAACTCAAGAAATGAATTGATACACACTGTAAAAAAAATGATGACGTTTTTACATTATATGCTTTATCTCATCAAAAAAAGTTGAAGATTGCTGAACTTATTTTAAGTCACAAAAGATTCAAATGTAATTTAAGTTGAAATGACTTGATCTTCCAAGTTTGTTGTACTTAAAAATTCAAGGTATAGGTCAACATTTTACTTTATGCAATATGAGGGCCATTTGTGTAGTCCTATTCGATAGAATCTACACAGTATCTAATTTGCACATTGTGTTTTTGGGGCAACATGTAATGAAAATATTGATATATAACCACTACATACGCTCATATTACTACATACTGATCCACTGCATACGCTCATATCACTCTCCATGTTCACTATTCCCCACAATTCAAACCACAAGAGGCCATTTTGAAATTCTTTATTGAGTGCTGAAGTCAGTATGGGTTCATTTGTTCATACGGGTGGATTGTACATTCCAACAAAGCGCAGTTTCACAAAGCCATTCCTGCATTTTTCAAGATCCCATGACCTTGAGATACGTCCTAATTCCAAGTAAACATACTGGCTGGCAATCACGAAAATAGCAATTACTTTCAAAATGATGAACAAGATCAATAGAGGTCTCAATAGAGAGCTTCTCAAAAGGCTTTGTTCCTTCTGTTGGAAAGGACTCTCAGATTCCTTCCTGCCTATTTCCATGTGGTTGGTTTGAGTCTGTATGACGGTCTCCTGCATCTTCTCATTTTCTTGAGAGCCACGTTCTAGAGTGTCTTTATGGCATTTCTTCTGATGATGTCCCTGACCAATTGGATGGATGACGGAGGAAGCTGTTGGTGATGAGGTCCTTGATGAAACGGAACAGAGCGCACACAATTAATCTTCTTTCTTCTAAAGAAATCAGTTAATGCAACTGTGTAGGCCGGTTTCTTATTGTAATTTAGAAAAACACCTGAATAAATTGTAGAGATCTTAGATGAAATGAAATCCTTAGATCCCATGCAATATTAGGTTCCACTTTATTTTGAGGTGCCATTTGTTACAGTGTAATTAAATAGGCCCATTTAAGTAGCCTACTGAGTAATATTATTTAACTACATGTACTTACTATAAGGATAGGGCTGAGGGATAGATGCATGTAATTGTGCATAATTTACTGTGGTAGGCCTACATAGCAAGAACGTGTTACCCAATATCATTAGCACATATTCAGCAGTACGTACATCAATGAAACGTACTCATATAAAGGGTTAAGGGAAGTCTACCTTGCAAGCTGTTCCTGGTTTAAATTTAGGTTCGTCGTTCCATGCGCACTAATGAGTATTCTTAAAACTGATCGAGACCGGCCGTGACAGCAGGGCTCGACTTGGTCCATGGCCGAAGATGTCTCAATGACCTATGATGATAGACATTTTAATATCATTCCAAATGTCATTCAGTATGAATTATAAACTGAATTTCAGTGGTTTACGATTATTTTAAAGGCATTTCTAAAAGCTAAAAAAGCTTTTCTGATCTGTGAAAGTTCGTCTCACGAAATGCATTTTCTGATTTGGTCAAGAGCTAAACGTCATAAAAAAAGACTTTAGAACATTTTGTTATATTTGAGATGAGTAAATATAAGAGATTTATGCATATTTGCAGTAGCCTAACTTACTTGTCATGATCAATCGACGTATTCTGAAACTTTTACAGTTTTGAAATTTAACTTTTGTCTTTACTGAAACTACTTGAAGGCTGCTTGCATATTAAAAGGCTTACGTGTAACGTTAAGTAAAAAAATATTTCAATTGCTTCCTGATTTTAGCAAACGTTACGTTCACCTCAAATTCAAACGAATACATCAGAAGAGAAACAAACCTAATAGTTATTATGTTTAGAATAAATCAAACAGTCACTAGCCTCGTGCTTTTCCAAGTCCTTCTTCTGTTGCATGTCTGTTCCGTGTTAACGCTAACGTTACTGCTGTAAGGGACAAAACACAAATCACTAATTTGACGAATGATCCGAAACAAAATCATAGGACTAGTGTTGCCATGGTTACTTTACCACCATAGAAACGCGACATTCTCACCAAAGTCAACTGAACCTATCAGACTGAACAAATAAATTTGCCATACATCTTATTGGGAAGATTAAAACGTTTGATAACACTTCAACTCCTTAATAAAACATAAAGACATGTAGTTTAATCATTTTGTGATTCACTGGAATACTTGTTTCTGATTGGTCAATAGCATCATCGCATCGCGCCCATTACGACGTCACTCTGTAGGCCAAAACTTGGAAGTGAGAAAGTTAGCACTACCGGTTCCCTCGCTCTTGAATGGGTTTTTTGCTAAATCGCCTGAAATAAGGTCTGTGGTGAACAAAGCATCTATGACATGAACACACAGTTATAACCTGCTTGTGTTTTTTATAAACTTTATTGTGTCTGCTTAGATCACAGAACACAGATCTTATTTTTTGCGATTTTCCAAAAGTCTGGGGAAAATGCATAGCTTTTCGATCGAGGGAGCATCCGAGTTGTCCTACAAAGTGACGTCATCACTTAAAAGAAAAATGCACTAAAATCAATATTTATTTATTTAATTATTTAAATAATTATTAAATAATTATTATTATTTAATTTTAATTAGCTTAATAAGATTCCGTTTATTTCTATTTAGATTAACTTTTTAAAGTAGGCCTTCAAATCAACTATTTTACTAGCCTGAGTGATTAGCTGCTCAGATTAGCGATTAGCTCAGATGAGTGATTAGCCTCTCCTAGTGTGAGCACTGCAGCATATCAATTTCAGACTTTTTTTTGACTTTTTATGTCCTAAATAAGTAGGCCTAGCATTTCACAGCCATAATTACACTCTCTTTGTCCCTCAGGTCTATTATGAGATCACCAAAGAAAACCATGATTTGACTCATTATGACGCATGATGTCTTGATGACCACAACTGAATACTTATTACACGTATTCGATTTGTGGTGGACTTTCTTTTCTTATCTGAAGAAGACTCCCTGTAGGCTATAGTGATTCAGATCCAGTAGGCCTGCATTCAGATATGATTAGCAAATGAGCAAAAACAAAAAAATTATCTATTCTTGTCATACATTTGTTCTTTATATGTGTTCAGATTTGTCTCTAGGGCAACCAACCTAGTAGGTACCATAAACGTTTTTATTTTAGTAAAATAAATTTATTTTAGAGTCTATTAACCGGCAGAGCATTTCCTCCTTTTGCGCCATTTAACATTATTGTCACTTTTGATGGATATTGTGGTACCACACAGCTGTCAGTTTCTCACCTCTGCTGAGCGTAAAGGCTTTCTGTGTTTCTGATGGAACCAAAGATACGCTCTGTTTGGATGTCACGTTGTGTTTAGCTATAGGGACTGAATGAAATAGAAGGGCGAGACAAGGTAATATGATTCAAATGAGAGTGTTTTTGTCAAAATGTCATGAGGAAAAATCAGGCTTTACACTCTTAAAAATAAAGCATTAATTTCAAAATAAATTACTTCTTTGAGAGTGGTATAGTTAATGCATCAAATGAGGAGCAATACGAGGCTGAACATTAAAATTAGCGCTCAATATATCTGTCACATACACACAGTGTTTCTCTTCACTGTCTCATGCAGCCCTGGAAATAACCAACATGTCTATATCATGAATTGACCATGTGTAAATGCCCCCCAATTAACATCTTATGGTTTTTGTTTGTCTTTGTTTAGTACTTCAGCTGCATCATAGAGTATGGCCACATCCAGACTTTTGCTTAGAAAAAATATGCACTTTTAGATGGTTATTACGCTGCTCTTTCTTGCCCTTTGGCATACAGACAAATAATTTAGACGTTAATTTGTACCAAACTGGTCTGACTCCAAGTTGATTAGGTTGGTGTGATTAGGTTATGCAGGGTCAAGAAAAGACGCTTGCATGAAATTTAACATAATCAACTGTATAATATGGTTAGTAGTGAGATATGGCAGTTTAAGTAGGATCTCTGATAGTCACTCCAGATTATTTGTTTTCCAAGACGATACGTTCGGGTTTGCTCAGAAGAACTGCATCAGAAAGACTTGATAAATTACAAGTTTCCAACTGCATGGGAGTAAAAGTCTTAGGTCTATACAAAATCCAAACCAGATAGGCCTCTATGTATTGAAGTAACAGTAGGCCTAAGTATTTTACTCATAATCAGAGGTGGACAAAGTACACAACTTCCTTCCTAGAGTGAAAGTACAGATACTACTGGTCAAATATTACTCTGTTACAAGTAAAACTTGTAAGGACAGATTACAGAAGTACTTGTTTTTAAAAGTACTAAGTATCAAAAGTAAAACGTTTTCTTATTGTTGCATTGTTGTGCCTCTGAATCTATGGCAACTTACCTACCCTCATATTCATATCAGACTCATTTATAGAACAAATAAGTGCACTCAATAACATCCACAATGGTTTCGGAAACCCAAATACTTTGGCTTTTAGTACGAGTTAGCCTTACCGTTAGCTATAAGCTAGTGTGCTCCAAAAGAAACAATGACCAAATTAGCATTTAGAAGACCAAACCCAACGATGAAAATGAAAATTCAGGTTAATGTCAGAATCCAACAGATTGCCGTTAATCTCCAACGTTGGACAGACGTTGTATTGTGGTTGAAAATTCAAATTTGATGTCAACCCGACTTTCATTTCCAACCAAAACCCTGGATGTTGACGTCAATCATACTTTATTTTACAGATACTCAAAAAGTGTACTTAGTAAGTATTTTACTCAAGTTACCTTTGCTCATAATGAATATACTTATTTAGGGAGTAAAAGTTGCTAATAATTGTGGGTAACACTTTATTTTTAAGTGACTTAGTTAGACGTTATTACTTACTATATTAATAACAGTAAATTATGCATAATTACAAGTAACTAACTCTAAACCAAACCCTAACCGTGACTAAGTATTAATTAATATTACCATATTACTCAGTACTTATTTGAGTAAGTACAATGTAACTACGTGACCTTAAAATAGTGTTATCTAATTTTGATACTCAGTCAAACTCCAACGTATAGCCAAAAATAAGTACGGCAACTAATTACATTTACTCAAATACTTTACACCACTGCTTAGTTTAGCCTACTCTTTAACTTTCCTCTCATACTTTTCCCTTTGAGTACAATACTGTGGCTGGATCTAAAAAATGATAAGATGTGTATGTCTGTGTGTTTTATAGAGTTATGTATTTTCCCATACGCTGACAGCAGAGAGAAATCATGAATTATGTTTAATCCTAAAGAAAACCTTCGCATTTTTAATACAAAACGTGCTTTTAACATTTATTCAATTGATTGTTCAGTTATCAAATGTAACTTCGTGTAATCGCAATATTGATGAAACTTTTTGATGATGATAATACTGCACATACATTCTACTGTTAGGATACATCACGATGAGCAGAAAATGTCCACCATGTCAGGTCACACTAGCACACAGTGTCAGATATCCTCTCACACACTCCTGCAATAACAAGCTAAAGCCTGCTGTCTTTTAGTGCTTTTAGAGCAATCTCCTCTGACTACCATCAAAGGAAATTGGACACATCACAAAATATAAATGAGTCTGTTATACGGCAGGATGAGGCTTAAGATCAGGAGGGATCTGGGTGAATGGACCAACCCATTGTCAGAAGAGAAAAAACAGCACAGGGACACGGGTGACGTCTCGAAGAACACGGTGGGAGACATTAGCTCGAAGCTCCATTTCACTCTGTTTCCCAGAAGTGTGCATCTCTTTGAAAGCCACATAACACCTTATTAGCATTACAATGGTAGATCGGTGACAATCCAGTGCGGAAGCTATTTAAATAATGGAGTGGGATTAGGGGTTTGAAATATGTATTAAAAAACTGTATTTCACCTCAGTGGATTGTCATGACTTCTGGTGTGAAACAGGTTAGAGAAATCAATGCTAAATATTTCTTGCACTTTACAAATTTCCCTAAGCACAAAGAGACGGCATGGAAAGAAAGTCAACATGCTGACTAAACTGATTAAAATGAAAAGGGAAAGGAAAGATCGGGGCTTTGATTAATGTTGATAATGTGTCTGGATTTCAATGGTCAGATTCGGTTGAGCTTATGTTTAAGTTCGTTGCGAATAAAAGACTACCGGTAAATTTAATCTGTTCATCATCGAATCTCTTCAGAAAATTGGACCTAAACCACTCAATTCTGGATTAGTTTTACGATCTCTTTATGAACTTTTTGAAGAGCCAAAGTGGTAGGCTAGTTAGTCTAATGTAGGAACAGATTTCATCAAAAAGATCTTCATTTTCTGAAGATGAACGAAAGTCTTACGGGTTTGGAATGACATGAGGGTTAGTTAGCGGCGGTTTATTCACTGAGAATAAACTGAACGATATGTACGCTGTGTGGATGTTTATCAATATAGTTATTGTTTTTTAATGTGAACGTGGCTTAAATTGGTCAGAAATAATGCGTATGGCGGTCACTCAAACAGGCGAATCAGGACAATGTCCTGCATCTGCATGACACATGGCCTGTGTCCTAAACCTCTTGTTCTGGACTTTAATGAAAGCTTTATTGTGTTGTGTCAGACAGTAATTCTGAGCGAATACCCAAAGTGTGTCTGCCTCCTGTCAGTATCGACAAAACAGTCTTTACAAATGTTGTTTAAACTTCTGTGCTGCCTGCTTTAAATTGAGTTAAAGGTCAAAGTTTCAGTTCTAACGGATAAAAATGAGCCACATAACTCAGTGAGACACAGAAATGGACATGTAAAAAAAAAAATGCTAAAAAACAAAGTCTATCAAGTAAGTCTTAAATCATTTTTTTCTTCAACAATTGATTATATATAAATACACTCTAAACAATGCAGGGTTGTTTTAACCCAAAATTGGGTAAAATATGGACAAACCCAATTAAATGTTGGGTTAAAAATGTCATTTAAAATTTTAACCCAACTTCAACTTTCACTTTCAACTGTACATTTTTAATTACATTTTTAACCCAACATTTGGGTTTATATATATATATATATATATATATATATATAAAACTGTTCTAATTCATATATTAGGCTATATACACTCACCTAAAGGATTATTAGGAACACCTGTTCAATTTCTCATTAATGCAATTTTCTAATCAACCAATCACATGGCAGTTGCTTCAATGCATTTAGGGGTGTGGTCCTGGTTAAGACAATCTCCTGAACTCCAAACTGAATGTCAGAATGGGAAAGAAAGATGATTTAAGAAATTTTGAGCATGGCATGGTTGTTGGTGCCAGACGGGCCGGTCTGAGTATTTCACAATCTGCTCAGTTACTGGGATTTTCATTTACAACCATTTCTAGGGTTTACAAAGAATGGTGTGAAAATTGATGCCAGAGGTCAGAGGAGAATGGGCCGACTGATTCAAGCTGATAGAAGAGCAACTTTGACTGAAATAACCATTCGTTACAACCGAGGTATGCAGCAAAGCATTTGTGAAACCACAACACGCACAACCTTGAGGCGGATGGGCTACGACAGCAAAAGACCCCACCGGGTACCACTCATCTCCACTACAAATAGGAAAAAGAGGCTACAATTTGCAAGAACTCACCAAAATTGGACAGTTGAAGACTGGAGAAATGGTGCCTGGTCTGATGAGTCTCGATTTCTGTTGAGACATTCAGATGGTAGAGTCAGAATATGGCGTAAACAGAATGAGAACATGGATCCATCATGCCTTGTTACCACTGTGCAGGCTGGTGGTGGTGGTGTAATGGTGGTGGGGATGTTTTCTTGGCACACTTTAGGCCCCTTAGTGTCAATTGGGCATCGTTTAAATGCCACAGCCTACCTGAGCATTGTTTCTGACCATGTCCATCCCTTTATGGCCATCATGTACCCATCCTCTGATGGCTACTTCCACCAGGATAATGCACCATGTCACAAAGCTCGAATCATTTCAAATTGGTTTCTTGAACATGACAATGAGTTCACTGTACTAAAATGGCCCCCACAGTCACCAGATCTCAACCCAGACCATCTTTGGGATGTGGTGGAACGGGAGCTTCGTGCCCTGGATGTGCATCCCACAAATCTCCATCAACTGCAAGATGCTATCCTATCAATATCGGCCAACATTTCTAAAGAATGCTTTCAGCACCTTGTTGAATCAATGCCATGTTAAGGCAGTTCTGAAGGCGAAAGGGTTAAACACAGTATTAGTATGGTGTTCCTATAATCCTTTAGGTGAGTTTATATAGAAAATATACATCAAAATATATTTCATGCAGCTACTTTAAGACACTCTACTCTGTCCTTTTCTTACAAAACAATGTCTAATTTTGTCTAATTTTGTCCAAAGAACTCTTTGTCAAAAGAACCCTGATAGAAGGCATGAAGTATATTAGCAGAAACCATTGACGTGCAAATTACACTCAATTCATCAGTTATTTACTACCTTAGTAATAAAAGAGCACAACATTAGCACAATTTCAAAACCTTATAGTGTCACACTGCAATTATGGGTTATTTGGAAAGATAGGGCATAATAGCTCACACACTCTGTGAACACGTTTATCTTACTGCGATGCGCTAGTTCAACACGCTGGGAAAATGTTGCGCAAGCTCATAAACTTCTGTGTGGCAGCAATGCCACGGTCCTACGATGCTTTCAAGATGTCCTATTTATTTTACAGCTTTGTTTTTTAATGTCACTCACTGATAAAAAATCATGTTTGTTCCTTTCAGATAGTCGTTTCTTTGACTCTGTGGACTTAAACTTAAATTAAAGAGATTAAACTAGGCCTACAATTAAACACATTCTTCACACTCTCACTAGTTTTAGTTTTACTGCTGACAACATTCAACACTCAATCTAAGAAAAGGTTAGATGTTAAAGGTTCTTTGTGGAACCATTGATCCTAAGAAAAAACCTTCATTAAAGGAGGTAATTGTTGTTGTCTCAGTGAAAAACATAATTTCCATCACATGACTAATTATTCTCTGATTTAAAAAAAAAATGTTTTGAATAAAATCGACGACCTCTTTGCTCTTCACTGACAACAACTGCACTTATTTAGGAACAAATATAACTTTGTGGCTGAATTAATAAAAAAATCATAAAAATGTTCTCCCATAATAATTACTAAAATATTGTGTTTTTTAAAGCTTATCATCATAGTTTTATAAATGTAAATAATGAATCATAAAAATTAAATTAACATAAGGTATTATAAATATTTTTAATTAACTTTGCTTTGTACATTTAATATTTCGTATTTTAATTGCAGTTTTTCATATTTTGAGATTGAAAATCTGTGAGAAGGGTGAAAAAATCAATTTCCTATAAATCTATAAAGTACATTCGAAATTTTGCCAATAAAAAGGATGATAATAAAACTATAGATAGATAGATAGATAGATAGATAGATAGATAGATAGATAGATAGATAGATAGATAGATAGATAGATAGATAGATAGATAGATAGATAGATAGATAGATAGTGTGAGGTGTGTTTGTCTCACTTCTCTCTCCTCACACACACACACTCAGCTGCAGTCACCATCCTTTGATGAGAGACAGAAACTCACTGCTGAAAGGAAACAAAATGATATTTCAGCACTGCCATAACACTCGTCTGTTCTGTGTGAACCCTTTCCTTTCATATGTGTGCTATACATGAGCAGGAGAGTCTGTATATCTAAAGCGAGAGAGAAAAATAATATATTTGATTCATTCATAAACGAATAAATGCTACATTACAGAAATAATGAAACACATAATACAGAAGAATATATAAAATAGACTATGAATGGAAAAAATAAAGATAATAGTTATAGATATTGTCAGTCTATTTGTATTCATAACGGACAAATTCAAACTATTTAAATAAATAATAAAGGTAGGCTATATTCAAAACTCCATCGTTGCTTAAAAACTATTTAAATAGCCTACTCTACAGCTAAGCGTCTAATGAAACAAACATTCGTATCTATTTATTCTACCTTTAACTAGGCAATAGTTTAAATTGCATTAAATCCGAGATTAAAACATAATTTGTAAAAAATAAAATAAAAATAAATAAAAATAAATAAAACACATCCTTTCCCGCGCATGCGCGTCGAACATCAACTCAACCACGTACGTCATCGCGCTACAGGCCGCAGCATGAGCATTTAGGTATGTAAAAAACATTCTAAAAGTCTGTTCAGGGGCTCGTTCTTCGTACGTTGCTTAAAACATCCGAGATCAAATGAGAGATCTAAGATGAGATCATCGTGCTAATCATGATCCGGCTAATTGGGTTCTTCGAACACACCTGTTGTTTATGATTAGTATCGCTGGATTGAGTTATCTGAGATAACTGCGCGTTCTCGCGTTGGTTTAAAAGGGGACATGTATCGATAGCAGAACCAGTGATCAGCAGCGCTGCTATTGGCTGTTCAGCATGGCCAAAGAACACGCCCAGTTTTTCTCCCAAGCAGAGCAAGCGCTTTTAATGCAAGGTTATGCGCGAAATTCAGTCTTTAATTAAAACGACAGGGAACACTTCAAAGTGTGCAAAAGCCAGGAGAGAGTGCTGGCAAAACTAGAAGACAAATTAAATGCGTTTGTGGTGACCATATTAGATGTTTTAATAACTTATTATTATTTTATTTTTATTTTCATAATTTCATAATTACTTTGTTCATTGTAATGTCGAGTCACCGCACTATAATAATGGACATGCTCAAAGTGAAGTACAAAAATATTCTACTTAATGGTAAGTTTAGGCCTTATAGGCCTACTAGTCTCTTTTAAAAAGGCACTGTTAAATAAATGATTGTCAGTTTATAAAAGCAACCAGGAAAAAGGCTGAGAAAAAAATAATAATGATGCTCCTGACCCTGGCAGAAGAGCTGACCCTTGGGTTGAATGTGAATTGCCCTGTTGTGAAGGGCATCCCTGGGTTCAGCTCTTCCAGACCCACATCAGGGACCAGTAGCAGCAACACCTTCATCACTGGGAAATGAGATTTAAATTATCTTTGTACACTATGAAATAATTTGTTGCTGCATTAAATGAAGTAGACCTATAATCCAAATTGGCTGGTTTAGTCATTTCAACTGTTAAATCTTGAGTAATGATAAATTGCTTTGTCTTTTGAAAGTAAAAACTGATAATGTAAAAATATTTTGCCATGAGTTATCAATCACATTGCACTGGAGAGTGAAGAAAACTTCTCAGATGACTGTCCTTTGGAGGAAGTACTTTAATTTTAATTGTGCCTATGCCTATTATTTCTGACAGGAGTCCACATGTACAGAAAGGCCAACAGAAGAGTCTGCACACAGCAGTGATACAGGGGTGGGCAGTGTAGAGACAACTTTTGCTTTTTATTTGTTGCATGAGGCATGTGTGACACAAACGACACAGGGTTAAATTCGTTCCCTATATGAGTCTTCAACAGAAAATAGAGTATTTTTTTGAAAAAACAAAAATCAGGGGGAGAAACAGAACTTGACTAAGAAAAAATTGCACTAGAAATAGAGTTGCTTCAAAATAAACTTCAGAGTAAAATCACACAGAGTAGCCTACTATTGCTGACCTTGCATAATATCTTTTAAAAAGATGACTGAATAACTGGCTTTTCTTTACAAAGAACAATTGAAATAAAACTCTAAGCAAATAGAGTTTTGCAAATTTGTCTTGTCTTTTATTTTAGGCTTAATTAAACTTTTTTTTTTCTTTCCTTTTTCTGATGTTGGCAGTGTTGTGTAATATGGCACATGCAATGTCACAGGCCCTGTCAGGTGCAACCCTCAGGCTTTTTAGACCCTGAAATCTTCCCTTTAGTTGGCCAAAGCTCATGTCATTGTGGCAAAAAAAAAAAAAAAAAACAACTAAGAGCACTACTTTGTGAATGGCACAACAGAAAGCTTATCAAGTTCTCCGCATCTCCAATAGTGTAAAGGAAGCCACTCGCAAATAATTTTAGGGCAATGCAAACATTTTGTACTGTTGTTGAAGCCCGACATCGAATCAAACATTAATGTGCATTTCCAACAAAATAATAATGTATTTAAACGACACCCTCACGACGATCGTTTCACGACAATCGTTTCACGAGAAAACAAAAATAAATCTCAGAAATTAAGCTACACTATCGCGCTGCGCTGAAGGACTTCCCGTATCAGCCGCGATCTAATCCTGTTTACATGAAATAAGCCTGCTCGCGAGCAGGTTCAAGCTGACGGACTTGTTGCTATGACAGCAAGTCCAGGATGAGCGTCGAAGAACCAAACGATCCAAGATCATGCCAAATCGCCAACAATCAAATCCAGCTAACTGAGTTAGCGACGTACGAAGAACGAGCCCCAGGTCATGGAGAAGCTAGTAATGAGACAAACAAGAACAAACCTGAACAACTATGTCAAATTCTCAGCATAACCAGCCAGGAAGACAGGATTTGACTGATTGATGTAGCGCTCCGATTATAATCAACACTACACGCGACGGATTGTGATGATATATTTAAATTCATATGCCGATTTTTAATCAGGTAACCTAAACGACCTAAAACCGAGTAGCATGTGTTATAATAGCAGTTTGTTAACGTTACTCCTTTTTTTTAGGATTCTTAAAGGGACAGTTCGTCCCAAATATGTAAAAGTTCGGAATAAATAAATTCAGTAAATGAATTGCCTAGTGTTTACACAACCTATGCGTTATAGCAAAGAGGATACATTAAGTTGTGAAACTTAAAAAAATGTAAAGTGACCGTGTGTATTTCCATGCTATTTTGCAGTATTTTACTGCCACCTATTGGATTCAAAGCAAAAAAAAAAACAAACAAACAAAAAAAAAAGCACTGTGTACTGACCTGCAAACTTGAGCCATGCAATTTGTTCCCTTCACAAAGCAAATATTTTAACGCCCTATCCTGAATATTCCCCATATAAATCATTCCTACATGTAAACAGTAGCCCAGGTGCCAGTGAGTGAAGTATAACTGCCAGTAGGAAATAATTCCACCATAATGATCTGGATGATGGCAGCACATACCAACTGGAGTGAAGTAGGACAGGCCTTGCCCTCATCACTGGCGCAATCAACTCTCATTCACAAAAAGGTTTGATTCACAGACAGAACCTTTTCTTTCTTGCTGGCACAGATAGCGTTTTATTACAAAAGAAAAAAAAAAGTTGATGCATGATCATTGTAGCATTCCCATCACTCTTCAGGTAGAAAGGTTGACTTGTTTGGGGAGGATAATGGTTATAAAAGTTGGGCTGTATTTAACGCAGGCCCGTAGGTAAGAATCAGTCTTACTAGCTACATGCAAATGGAGACCCATCTGTTCATTCACTCCAGATTCAAATTTCATCAAAGGGTGGGGAGGGCATGTGTGTAACATCATCTCTTAAGAATAAATTAAGTTAAAAACTATACCAAAATGTGTTTCTTTTGTCCAAATCTTGCTCATATTGAAAGGATACAAGAAACATTTACAATTAACACCAGTGGCAAAATAAATCAATTTCAGAATATCTTAAATCAGTTTCCCCTAACAATAAGTTTAAGAATAAAACAGACCAACATAGGTTGCCAATTTAAGATTTCTGTGGTAGCTGTTGCATTTACTTGGATATTAAATAGCAGATTTTTGTGCAAGAGGAAAATCCTATCAAAAAGACAGCTTATGTTTTGGTCACATTTAACGTTCCAATCGGTATATTTCGGTTTTTTAACAATCCTCTGTTTCTGTATACATTTGTCTTTTATAAAATATTTTTTTTATTCATACAATCATTTTTAACTAGCAACATTACTATTCACTTTTAAGTGGCAAGATGTCAGACAGATCACCTAATAAGAACAATAGTATATAAACGACTGAAAAAAATCATTAGAGTATGTTTCTCTTCATAACAGTTCAAATTTTCTGTACAACTGTCTAATATGAATATTGCTGGTCCTGATCTGGTGGCGTCAGTGCAGTGCTGGAGTAAGAGACGACAGCAGCAGCGGTGGTGATGGTGGTGGTTTCTTGGGAGCTCCAGTCTGACACTGGGCTCTCCGGGTGGCCCTGGAGGAAGGGTGTGCGGGGGCAGGAGCGGACTGACAACGCTACTCTCTCATGCTGGACCGTTCACTGCTGCCTCGGGGTTGGCCGTGCACTGCTCTGATCTGGTTGGGAAAAGGGGACGGGCTGGATGTGATTGGTGGAACAACACAAAACTAGAGAAAATGGAAAAAAGATGGAGGGCACAGAACTTACTTGGCTTCATCCATAGAGGCCGCAACCTCAAGAGGACCATTTAGAGCTTCGCACGGGGCTTTTGCTTTCTCTTCTAAGTGCTTTAGACTGAAAAAGAAAAATGACAATTAAAAAAATTGGGGGAAAGACATTTCTATAATAATTTATATTAGTGTCCTTGTTAAACATTTACAAACTCCACTCACCTAAAGGATTATTAGGAACACCATACTAATACTGTTTGACCCGCTTTCTCCTTCAGAACTGCCTTAATTCTACGTGGCATTGATTCAACAAGGTGTTGAAAGCATTCTTTAGAAATGTTGGCCGATATTGATAGGATAGCATCTTGCAGTTGATGCAGATTTGTGGGATGCACATCCAGGGCACGAAGCTCCTGTTCCACCACATCCCAAAGATGCTCTATTGGGTTGAGATCTGGTGACTGTGGGGGCCATTTTAGTACAGTTAACTCATTGTCATGTTCAAGAAACAAATTTGAAATGATTTGAGCTTTGTGACATGGTGCATTATCCTGCTGGAAGTAGCCATCAATCATGGGTACATGGTGGCCATAAAGGGATGGACATGGTCAGAAACAATGCTCAGGTAGGCCGTGGCATTTAAACGATGCCCAATTGGCACTAAGGGGCCTAAAGTGTGCCAAGAAAACATCCCCCACACCATTACACCACCACCACCAGCCTGCACAGTGGTAACAAGGCATGATGGATCCATGCTCTCATTCTGTAATCGGCAAATTCTGACTCTAGCATCTGAATGTCTCAACAGAAATCGATACTCGTCAGACCAGGCAACATTTTTCCAGTCTTCAACTGTCCAATTTTGGTGAGCTCTCGCAAATTGTAGCCTCTTTTTCCTATTTGTAGTGGAGATGAGCAGATTGTGAAATACTCAAACCGGCCCGTCTGGCACCAACATACATGCCACACTTAAAATTGCTTAAATCATCTTTCTTTCCCATTCTGACATTCAGTTTGGAGTTCAGGAGATTGTCTTGACCAGGACCACACCCTTAAATGCATTGAAGCAACTGCCATGTGATTGGTTGATTAGATAATTGCATTAATGAGAAACTGTTCCTAATAATCCTTTAGGTGAGTGTATAGTACTAATAGCAGTATATTATGCATCATTCAGCAAGTACTAGATTAAATTGCATCGAACATAAAAAGTAAATGAACACGTGTGTACGATATGATATTTATACACACAATTGCTGTGTTCACTGTATATACAAACATTTATACATAAATAATGTGTGCATGTATACATGTATATACACGCGCACACACACATAAATATATAATACATACACATCATGTAAACACTTATCCGAGATGCGATTAATCGATTTTACAGCCCAAGTACGGGCCAAATGACCCCTTTGGTCAAACAGAAGAGGCAGTTTTAATCTATTGAAAGTCTTGTCGACAAATAAATATTGTAAATAAGCATCTTATTTGCAGTGCTGGACAGAAAAGGAGTACATTTACTTGAGTACAGTACTTAAATACAATTTTGAGGGATCTGTACTCGAGTATCATTTTCAGGGAGTACTCATGACTTTAACTCAAGGACATTTGAGAGAGAAATATTGTACTCTTTACTAAACATATTGTTGCACACACTTTACTCTTTCCACTACATTTCTACCCAGAACCGCGAGTACCCGTTACTACTTAAAAAAAAAAAAAAAAAAAAAAAAAAAACCTCTGAAACCCTCAATTTGTTGTTTCCCTCTCAAACATGATTGCTGATAGGCTGTCCCAGTCAGTGGCGCCTGCACAATCCAATCACCTTCAGCTTTCCCCCAAAGTCAACTCCATTGTCAGATTTAAATAAGACGATACCATGGACAAAACAATTAATGAAGACACAGCAGGTCCATCCCGTGAATGTGCCAACACGTGGCCCCACATCGCCAGACTATTTCAATTTTCTGAATTTTCAGAAATTTTCTTAAAATGTTAAATAAAGCAACATGGTAAAAATATGAAAATGACTTGATTTTACTTTCAATTCATTTTCCATTCTCCAAGGTATTAACATTTTTCATAACTCCATGTAGGACATTTCCTTACATAAATGTAAGCACTGTGGCAGTAGTAATGCAACATTTAGAAAATGTACTCTTGATACCCAACTACTTTTATAAAACAAGTACTTTTAAGTAGACATCAGACTATAGTACTTCTGCTTGTGCTTGAATAAAAGTTAGCAAGGGGTATCTGTACTTTTACTCAAGTAATAAAGCGGTGTACTCCACCCGCCTCTGCTTAGGCGTAAAAAAAAAAAATGTTTGTTTCCGGTTTCCGACCGACCCTGTCAATTTATGTGCGACCCAAAATTATTTTATGAGCTTGGGGAAGAAATAATAAAAATTAAATAAATACACAAATAAAAAACTCTGAGGCGAACTATTAATTTACGTTTTTGTACAGCTCCGTCTTTTTATAGCACGCGATGTAAGATGCATCTTGTCCTCCAGCAATCTATTAACAAACGAGGCAGATATCGTTCGTCAAACTGAACTATATCTATAATACATATTATAGAAGTCTTTTTTTTTGTAATTTAGGATATTTTTATTCATATTCGCACACATACAAATACATGCATTCATAGGCATGCACACACCACATACTAATACCTCCATCCGCCTAGTTTTATTAAAAAATCATCCTATCATGATCCAATCATGATCCCAATCCCATCTTCTGCTGTCTAGCACTTCTTTCGCCATGTATTTGTTCGTTTCTTTCGTTATTTTATGCAATCCAAAACACTCTAACCTGCCGCGGTTCGTATCTCTAGAGCCCGTCTAACTTGTCCGCTTTTCCGGGACAAATGGATTTTTGAAGGACAAGTAAAAGAGAATTTTACTCGCCCCAACGGACAAGTAGCCTGATTAGAACATCAATAACAAACAAAAAAATAACTAGGGAATCACTAAACCGAGAGAATGATTCTGATTTTATTACATTTATTGCAAGTTGCGATCGATTGTGGATAATAAATGTAGCAGGCCTACTGTATTATGGTAAGGTTGCGCTGTTGACGCTCGCGCAGAGAAATCTACACACGAGCGGAGCACACACACACACAGTTAACAACATACTCTGCCTATAAAAAATCTAAATGTGGAGTTTTTATATTTTAACATATGTTAAGCACTAAGCAGCCTCAATTATTTTTCCTGAATACCATCACGATTGAAAAAGTGACATTGATTTCCTACAGTTCAATAAACAGTTAAGATTAAGTCACTTACTGTTTATAAGCAATATTGGGTGTTTTTGTTCCATTTCAGCAGCGAAAATAGTTCCAAAGAAAAGTCACAGCAGAACCACGACGCGTCTCATTCGTGAATGAATCAACCGTTTGAACGAATCGTTTGAATTAATGAATCAATAACTCACTCATTTATACGGCCGCCTGCCGCCACCTATTGGCAGTTTAGTGTTATGTTTATAAGTAGCCTAGTATAATTCTTTCCAATATTTCTTATTTGCACATTTAAATCAATTTCATAACATTATTTTATGAAATTGTAATTTTTCAGTGTAAATTATTTAATTTCATCAGCCCTACCTAGGGTAACAGTATGCTTCATCTTTCATTTTAAATTCCTAAATTTGATCAATAAATTCAATTATTTAGAATAATAAGACACTATAGGGCATTTAATAATATTGGTGGAGGGGATGCCCTTAAAGGTGCAGATATTACAATTTGCCTTTTTTAAATATCAAAGCTGATTGAACACTGATGAGAATATTGCTTCAGAATAAAAAATAAATAAATTTTAAAAATCCGGACAAGCAACTTTTTTACTCTGACAAATTTACTTACTTGTCCGGAGGACAAGCACGTGAAAAGGCTTAAGGGGATAGTTCACTTTGAAATTAATTTTTGATATGTTTTAGCTTAACTCAAGGGCATCCAAGATGTAGTTGTCTTTGTTTCCACAGTAGTTTCAATTTTGATATTTTTAGGTTTGACTATCCCTTTAATGTCGAGCCCTGAATAATTTCCTACCCATCCCTTGCTGCCACTGAAAAAAAAAAAAAAAAAAAAAAATCCCTACCGACCCATGACCTCAACTGACAACCAACCGGAACCAAACTTTTTTTTTTTTTAGGCCTTATATGTAAATTCAACTGCATTATGTTTATATGTTGGAATTATAGTGACATCACTGAAAGCCCCATATAGGCCAGTTCCTAGACTCTACTAGAAGACAATTAATTGTTTTATCAATACTCATAACTTCATAAATACAATAAAGACTCTTACCCTGGTTTCTGACAATTGCTTTTCTCAGGTTCCCCACTCTCTGCAACCAACAACTTTGCAGATGCGTCTTCAGAGGTAGATCGTTTCTCTTCCTCACTAAAGGACAATCAGAGAGGACACAGCATTTAAGGAGCTTTCATTGTCGCTCTCTTAAATACGAAAACCCCCATTTTAAATCCCTGGACAAACATGCAGAATGTAACGGACCACATTCAAAGCAACAGGGCAAAACGAAAAGTGTTCTGAAATGGGATTCGATGGACATATGAGATGTGAGCATACCGACTTACAGAGACGATGAACCACACAACAACTGGTTTAGACAATGAGCTCATTTAGTACGTGGGGGTGAAATGGTGTAAGAAAGCTAGCAACTTTTGCAACGTGATCGCATGCCAGCCATCTTTACCTTTAGGGTGGCATCAGTATAAAGGTGTTTAATTAGGTTTCAGTAACAATTATATGCTTCACTAAAGACTGATGCAAAAAAATAGTATGGCATATTTCTGGTCTAGGGAAGGTTTACAGAGAAGAATCCTCCTTTATCAAGATGGATTTACACAAATTAAAGTTCACGCAGTACCTGGATTTTAAAGGGTCTGCTCAGACTAATTCTAGCCATGTGACAAACCTCAGTAGATTTGGAAAGACTGGGAAACATATGGGCTTAAATCTTTTACATTCTAAAAGGATGTATGGGGCATTTAATGTTGTTAACAAACTGTACATCTGATATTAACATGCAAATGGTGATGGATACATTGCTGCTTAAAAGAAAAAACAAACAAACATACGAACGAACAAACAAACAAACAAAACATGGTTTCAAACCAAAACGCAGTGGCTGACATGGGAAAAACCAAATAAAACAAGACACGCCCCCTGATTGGCTGTACATACCGATACGATTTCAACACTCTGAAGCCACACGCACGCCAAAGAGAGAGAGGAAGCTCATGTTGTAAGAGTTGCAGTTCAAGAAGGACAGATTGTTCTTTTTTGCATTCTCAAACAGACAAAACAGATGTTACAAAGCTCAACATCTCAACACCCCCCCGTTAAAAAGAGACAGTGGGCCTGTCTGACTAGGTACAGGAGGAGGAGGACGACGATACGCGACAAGGAAAAATCAGGTCTACATGCAGAGTGAAGTGAAGCTTGTGTCTCAAATGGGAGAAGAGGAAGTGATGCGAGGCACTGCGTGAGAAACCTGCAGGACTCACCTTTTGAAAACAGCAGTTTCGGTTTTGGCGTCTACAGTAAGACTGACCGTCTCCTTCATAGAGCCGTTGGTGACTGTTTCTGTGATGCGGTCACTGACAGGCTCTTCCTCAGGGTCCGAGCCGTCCCCTACCTTTCCTCTAGGGGAAGTTGGGGTGGTTTCATTGGAAAGCCACTGATCTGTGTCTAAACAAGATGGTTTTATTCAAACTACTGCAAAAGTTGACATACGGACAGGAGGAATGAAATGAGGGTCTATTCTTACTTTCTTGCTGCATGGGCGCATTGACTCCCAGAGGGTCCACCGCTTCTATGCTGGTATCCATGGCTACAGGGGAATTGCTTCTCAAAGGATCCTTGGGGCTAAAAAGAAAAAAAGGGGGAAAAAGATCAACGTCTAATGAATCTTTCACATTTACTTGCTTTGAGCTTACATCTTCACTGTGCATTGCAAATGCATTTCTTCATAAATTAATAAAAATGCATTAATACAATTTATTAAATGTTAACACAAATACATATTTAAAAGGAGAAAAGGGAGCCTTTTACAAGCAAAACCATTGAGAATTGAAAAGACTTAAAAAAAAAAAAAAAGTCTGCATAGACCAACAAAAAATAAATAATGAGGGACCGCTCACATGACCTTAAGCACATGATCAACATGCATGTGAATGTACCTGACGGGTGTGAAGCTGGAGAAGTCGGCCCAACCTGTCTCTGTATCTGCGTTTGGAGAGCTCCAGCCTGAAGATTCAGGTACTGCAGCCGGTGAGGTTGACACAGGTGCGCTGGGAGTCGTGGAGCTGTCAGTGTCCATGGGTACGTCATCAAAATTTGCCGTCCATACCGGCCCTGATCCGAAGCAGGACACAAAACAAGGATGCGTGATCCTTGAACTTCCACAAAGCTAAACGGTGGCATATTTTGCAGCTGAGAAATTCTATTCTCACCATCCCCAGAGTCTACTTCCATTCTGTCGTCAGAGGTGGCGTTAGTGGACTCGAACGTGTCTCGCTTCCCATCCTCCTCCTCAGAGTCCGTACTCTCTTCACTGTCTGTACTTCCTGAGCTCCTGTGTAGGAAGTAAGATGTGGAGAATAATAATAAAAAAAACAGCAACAACATGAAAAGCATTAAAAAATCTATGTTCTATTGGTTACAATACCGGGGACGTCTCTGAGCTTCAGGGGCAAAAGTGACATCCTTCTCATCCCAGATATCTTCCTCATCTGATCCGGCATCTTCGAACTGCTGGATCTTCTCCTTACAGCAGGCCTCAAAGAGTGCCATGTTTGCCTATGAGAACAGCATGAACAAACTATAAAAACACATCATGAGCTTTACAATAAATTCAGCTAATAATTCTAATTAATTTGATTAAATATATCACATACTTACACTTTCATTTGTATTCAAGGAAAAATTGATGTCTGATATTCTATCAAAGGGAATACTGCAAGGTTAAAAAGAACAGATTTTAGTTCCCAATCACCAACAGCATGACTAACACAAGAGAATGTGTGTTACGGTCACCAAGGCCACCACACCAGACTATTCAGAAGACGTGGGTAATCAGAACGGAGACATACAAGTGATCAGATAAAACACAGTATGATCCATGATTTAACACACACAACCCCAAAAACAGGCTTCATTGTGAGTTCATTGAAAATAAGGATGCACCGATAATGAGCTCATGTACTTGCAAAAGCGCTCCGATACCAGGCAGCGCGTGTACAGTGTTTGTGTCCAGACAAAGAAACACTGACAACAGCGATTAGACTATAATGGGGATAAAAATTAAAGGCTGTCTATGAAGTAAATACATCTTAGTGGAATATTAAACAAAATATAGCACGCAAACTGATAAGATAAGTGTGCAGTCGATTGAGCTGGTTGAGCTCATTCCTTGTTCTCAGACGTCAGTGGAAAGTTTGCAACGACAGTAAAACGAGCGATGTAGCTTATTAACGTTAACTGCCTGATGTATAATGAGTAACTCTTATGAGTTATAACCCTACTTTATAACAGGTATTATTGCTGGTAGTTTTTGTTGTAGAAAACATTTTTTCCACCAGTGTCTAAACTAGAGATGGGAATTTTTCAAAAATATTGCATTCGAACATTCTGGCTCATAAATATCGAATATCCGTTAAATGACGTTTAACGAAAAATACATTATTTTTTATTTTTATGTTTTTTTCACCACTTCTGTACAAGATTACAATCAGAACTGGCTGACAATACAATGATGAATAAATCTGTAGTTTTTGTTATTTTTGTACCAAAATGTATTTTCGGTGCTTCAAAACACCAACCAACCCACGTCACATGGACTACTTTGATGATTTCTATTTCCTTTCTGGAGAATACATTTTCAATGGAGGGGCCAAAAGATCCCGGACTAAATCTAAAATATCTTCAAATGTGTTCCGAAGATGAACGGGGGTCTTACGGGCTTGGAACGACATGAGGGTGAGTCATTAATGACAATTTTAATTTTTGGGTGAGCCATCCCTTTACGTATGAAAACAGAAGGAAAAATATATTTGATGAACAAATTAAGCCAAATAATAGGATTTATAATCTTTTGGTTTCTTTCTTCTTTACCAAAAATTATCATCAGCATCGTACTCGTCCTGGAAAAAGTGGTATCGGTGCATCCCTAATTGAAAAGCAAAGAAACATCCCAAAACAACCTTAAATCAACCAAAGACCCACCAGTAATGCTAAACCCTCCCCAATGTTACCAGCAGAAAAGGCGGTAAATTTGAAAAGCATCATGCACGATGGGTACTTACTCCCCGACATCATCCTGATCGGCAAACTCTTCGTCATTGAAGCCAAACTGCTCAATAAAATTGGACGTCATTTGTTGCATCTGATAATCAGAAAAGGCCTGGCAAACCCAGGACCAATGATAATGATATAGTCTTGACACTACAAAGAAGCTTCATTTTAAAACAGCTGATAGCAGTTAAGCATGTTGCGCCAAAAAAAGTGTTAAAAGGACTAAAACAACTTATAACTGAATTAACAGTTTCAATAAAAGGAATTAGTTTTAAATTAACAGTTCTACAAACATATTAGCATGCAGACAGCAGCTTTTATGAGCTCATCCAGGCACAGACTTACTTGCTGTAGGGAGGAGTCCTGATGAAATCCGCTGTCTTTGAAATCTACCTCATCGTCGCTGGATGAGTGTATGTGGTGCGTGTTAACCTGAGAATGGAGGAAAGCAATAGGGAAAATATAGTTTAGATGCCAATTATGCTATCAAAAGCATCAGCAACAGAAACCAGTCAATAAAACTGAGCACACTTACTAAGTCTACAGTGTTTTTCTTGTTTGTATCTGCTAGCTGTCCTGAAGTAAAGGCCTCCCATCGTTCCCTGTCCTCCTCTGAAAGCTCTGCAAGTGAAGAAATATGAGTGGAAATGGCTTTGAAAATTAATTGCATAAAAATATGTTAATGCTGTCAAACGAACCTGAGATGAGCTGCTGAATTTGTGCCCCATTGGGGCCCTTGTCACTGTTGTGGACTATAGAGTTTGCTATTCTGGTCAGGTGACCCATGTAACCTCTCCGCCGCCCACCCTCGGCCCTGAAGAAAGAAAAGAGGATGATTCAGTAAAGGCCTCTCCAGACAAATTCACAGAAGTGTAAATAAGGATGGTTCCTCTTCTTCACATGTAGCCAATCAGATTTAGGAGTTACTTACTGCTCCTTCTCATTTGAACCCCAGGCATCAAGAATTCTTTGTATTAACTGGCACTTCTGAAAGAGCTGCAGGTCATAATGGAGAAGAATACATTAAACTTTGATGTGTGAAGCAAACAGTGTGTTTCAACGAGCGAGCGGGTGGAAAGGATGAAAAACCCACATGTTTAATAAGGATGTTTTCTCTTATGGGCTCTTGGTCGTTCTCTCGGTTTATTTCAGGAGATTCACTTTGGGTTGAAGGCATCGCTAAGATCATCGCCGTACAGATTTCTACTTGTGTGTGTAGGAAATTATTCCATAGGTATTTGAAGTACATGTCCTGTTGACAAACAAAAATATTTTATTTTAGAACATTTATGGCTATAAAGCAGATTCTATTGTATATAAACATCCTTTCTGTCCTAAATAGTTTAAACTGTAATGAGTAGATCAAGTTTCCGTGTGACCAATTCTAAAAAAGCATATATAGTAAGTATAAAGCAAGATGGCCAGCAAGTCAAAATTGTATTGTTTTATTCACCAAAGATGCCTTATATTCATCAAAATTAACAGTTAAGACATTGACAAAAAAACAACAACTTGTTTTTAGTTCTTTTGAAGTTTCTATTCAAAGAGATTCAAGCTTTTCTCAAAGCAAAAAGATATCACAGATCTCTTAACTGTGTCTCAAACACTCACTAGTATGACTCCCAAAGTGTTGAGGGCAATGAGCTCCTGGTTGATGATGTGTGTGTTGGTCTGTAGAAGGCTGGTCACTAGTCGCACCACATTAAGACGAGTATTTCCCACCGGTGGATCCAACACTCCCCATGTGGTGTTCAGGACTGTTTTCTAATGTTAGGAAGAGGAAAAAAACAAGTCTGAAAGACCTAAATGAAATACTAAAAAAAAAAAAAAAATTCACGTTTACTGAAATGTAAGGCTAAAAGTTTTCATTGAATTTAATACCATCACAGCATATGCATGTATAACAAACTATTCTTTGAAAGGGTAAGATTCTGCCAGGTTATATTTGTACAGGAACAAAGTCTTGTTGTCTTAAGCTTAATGTAATTAGGAATTTGGAGATTACAGTCTAAGTGAGGTCAGCTGATTTAATGTGCCAAAGTTGCAACACAGTGTTTTCACACTCACCTTTGGGGGCTCGAGCAAAAGCTGGTGAAAATCTTTCAGTCTTGGTCTGACGGCATCTAGAATACTCTGATTGACAGAGAATGATGGGTGGTTCATTCCAGGGGGGCAAATCTCCAGATGGCCTTCAAACCTGAAAGGGAAAACCAAGAATGATTTTCAGACACACTGAAAATCCACCCTCCCTCCTGAAAAAATTCACATGTGCTAAAATGTACTTACGCTGGTCTTCGTGTCTCAAAGAGAGTAAGGAGAATCTGGATTACACTGACTATGGCAGAATCGTTCTTCTCTTTGTCGAAAATGTTTGACAGCAACTGCTCTACTGTCTCTTGTCTAAATAGAAAAACAAACAGTCAATTCAGTACTAGTTTTAGCATGCCAGAAATCAGAGAGCCTCAACCTTATTCCCACCAAATATACCACTTTATGAAGTCAATAGAAAGAATGTGTTGACATGGACAAACTTACTTCTCCAAAGTGGCCAGCAGGGGGTCAGGCTCCGAGCAGCCCTGTACTTGGAACATTTGATCTCTGCTTAGCCGAATAATCTCACAAAGCGACTGGGACGCGTTTGAGTGTCTCTATGTGAAGGGAACAAACAATTACTGTTACGCAGCTAGAGTCATCAGGACTTAACAATAATAAGAGACGGCCAGGCACGCATTTCAGTTCAACTGAATCCACCAATTGTTTTTTTTTTTTTTTGTTGAAATTTTAAATAGAAGTTTTTGTTTTGTTCATTTGTTTATTGGACTTCACTTACATCCTCATCCTGTGATGGTTGTACCATGTCAACCAGCCGCTGTATAACTTTCTCTTCATTTAGCCACTGCAGGAGAACAGATGAAGAGGAAACTGTGAGGTGGTATTATGATGACAGTGAGTGGATTAAATGAGTAATCCGTGATGAATTTCCTGCTGTATTCAAATGAAAAACATCCAAATCTACAAAACGAAACTCTGTGCATGCACAAAACCAAACCGCTTTACCTCAACAACACAGAGACATAGCATCATAGAAACCTTAATATACATTCATGTAGGTATGATAACTCACATTTAATACATCTTGTCTAAGCTGCTGTGGCTCAATGCAGGTGAGCATCCTGAGCAGAAGGTCCATAATGGCAGAGGTCCCTATGTGTTTGATCATCAGATCCACAAAGTCTTCCCTCTTCCTGAGGAACTCCACAATCTAGAGGTAGAATGGAGATTTAGTTCACCTTCATGCCTCCATATAGTCCTGAACACAAACCAGTGCGCCTGATCACGTACCTGCTCTGGTTTCCTCCCAATAAGGATGCTCAAGACCTTGCTGAAAAAACTGGCCAGCAGAGGATTGAGGGGAGGCTCATTCTGTAGGAAGCTGTAGAGTTTCATCAGTAAACTTTCATCTTCACCCAGCCTGTCATTGATCTGGCCAACGTCTGAGGTCAGGAGTTCACAGGATATGTTGGGATACCTTTCCATGAAAAAGACACGCAATTAAACATCTAAATAATGAGTCAAATTTCCCTTAGTTCAATGTACCCTACAACTAGACATCCAACATGACTTTTTTTTTAGCATAAATGTTTCAGCAAGCATCAAACACACTCTTACTTATATTTGATCTTCTCCTCCACATCATCGTTGGGCTCCTGGGTGATGTAGCCCACGAGATCCTCCATGCACGGTGGCCTCACCAGGAAGTCCACAAGCTTGTGGTTCTGAGCCTTGCACTCCTGTAGGACGTCCTCCTCATCCATTACCTCCGTCAGCGTAACGTCATCTTTCTCCAGGAGCGTGTCGATGTGGGACGTCGTGTGCAGATCAAATTTCCAAAACATGGTGCTGCTGAGGAATAAATAAATAGGAGGGTTTTGTTCATATATGAGTTTTTTATTTACAATGTGACAGTGAAAATGCTACATTTAAAAAGGCTTACCTGAGAGTAGCAGAGACCAGAGAGTAAAAACTCTGATTAAAAATAAAATAATGCTTGTGCTCTTTGGGACTTCTGGCCCATTACAGGCACCACAGGCGGTAGAAACTGGACAGACCCTCAAGTAAAGGATACATGCAGCAGAAATGTCCTCTGCCACAGCAAAAACACTCAACACACACCTAAAACAGAGAACAGACAAGATTGAGAGTGTTACGTACATTAGCCATCTGTAAAGAACAGTGAAATGCATCTCTCCTCTAATCCAAACATTTTGATCACCCTCGCTAGTCATTAGTCACAGCATTAAAAACAAATATATCTCAAAACACATGCTGTTAACAAAAGACCCTTCCAATTTGTCAAATAGACATTTACACAACTCCAAAATGTTTAATCAATTCTAGTTCTATCAATAGAGTATGATTTAATACAGAAAGAAAGCACCAGTTTACAATGACAAAACAAACTGTAGTTTTGTTTGTGTGGAAAAAAGCACAACATTTAAAAGCCAAACAAGTTCCGTTATGACAATGACAACCTAGCAACACAACAAAACAGTTGCACTAATAGCAGACTGACTACTGTGATCAGTCTTTAATTATCACTACCTCACTGTGCACATGACTTTGTGGTTTCATTTTCCTTTCGAGTAAGGCACAGATGTCAGAATATCTCAAATAAGAGATTAAATTATACTGAGTTAAATCCAAATATGACCATTTGACAGCTCTGGCATCAAATTATTCGAAATGAATAGACCAACACGCAGCTATGTATTATTAAGGGAACGCAACAGTTTTTCCAGTCTGCAAGGTGGATGGACACACACCACTGAGGTGAAAGGTTACAATGCTGGCAAGCAGCCATCTGGACTTTCATGAATGGTTAAGAGGAAGGAAAGCTTATTAATAGACTAAGGGAGTTGAGCTAAGGCTCACTCGAAAGAGCTTTGACATTGGCCTCCATCCATTCTCAAGCAAACATGCTTTCCGTCAATTTACAGACTTTTAAAAACATCCCAAAAGTCTTCCTAAAACTCCTTCAAAAATAGCTTTTGATAAAATAACATAAGCGTTAAAACTAGGAGTGTGCGCGAAAACTCAATCTATAATTATTCTCCGAAAAATAAAATACTATTCGAATTTTACTACATTGCTTTGCTGCCTGTAAATTCACTGAATCCATGAAAAATCACAAGCACTAACTTGCAATTATAATTAAATGCACTGGGTGGCGCTGTGGAGTGTTAACAAGTTTGAGAAGTTTGGTATTATTTAAATGATCTTACTAAATGAAATTACTTTTTATCAAATTAATTAATTAATCGGAGTTATCATCACCATGATGAGAAATCACATTAAATCCAAACAGTTTAATAAGGAAAGGCAGCAGACCATCACTGCAACACGACCGAGATGATAACTTATCTTAGCTTAATGATTTTGAAACATACTTCCGTCAAGTTGTTGAGGGAGACCGGTTAGAAACTTAGAACACCGATATCTTTGTGTCTCTGAAACATCTGTCAGCAAAGCACATGTCACTCGAGCAAAAAATTGCTGGCGGCGCCCCCGCATGTGGATATTATTGTTTTTATCAATAAAAACACGATAATCATATGCTGACTCAAGTGTGTGTGCGCGTGTACATTCTGTACGGTATCAGGCACAATCTGCTTTATTAGGCGTTTTTTCCCGAACACACTGCTTGAGTATGTTTTATTAATGCTTTTGTTTTTTTAATATTTTTTGTTTACACATATGCTTACTGTTTAATGATTTCAACTAAAAGAAAACGAACATGTATTGTAAGCTTTTTGTGCATATTGCCTAATTGTAAGCTTGTTCAGAAATGGTGACAAAAACGTAAAAAATATATAAAAAAAATAGTATTTTTCGTTAAACGTCATTTAAATAAACGAATATTCTATTTTTATGAGCCTGAACATTTGAAGGCAATATTTTTTTTTTTTGTGCATATTCTCATTACTTAAAAAAGAATTAATAGCCTATTGATACTTAGTTACTGGGTATATCAACAAATACTTTGTCTTGACACAAAATGAAATGGCAAACACTACTGTTCAAAAGTTTCAGGTACACCTGTTTGCAGAAACTTTTATTCAGCAAACCGAGGTTGCAATAGATTGATCAAAAGTGACAGACTTTTACATTATGTAGGCCTAAAGTTATTTCAAATAAAATGTAAAATTTCCTATTCATTAAAGAATCATGCATAACTGTTAAACTCAAATTAAAAACTATATATATATATATATATATATATATATATATATATGTAAAATTGATTTAAAAAAAAAATATTTAAAATTGTTCAAATAAATGCAGCCTTGGTAAGCATAAGAGGCTTGTTTCAAAAATCCCCCCAAAAAATCTATACGTTAATATAAAAGTAAAAAAAGGAATACTAGGAATACCATCAATCAAAATGACAGATCATGATTATCTGCAGCACTTCCTCCAATTCTTAACTCACTAGTCAACAGTAACTTGCCAAATAGAACATCTATTATGATAGGCATGCACTAAAAAAAAACCACACAGGTTTTTCTTGGTTAGCCAAGACAACCTGAACCATTTATACTAATACTATGCATAAAGCTGACATTCGAAACATTACAGAAACATACTTTTGGTCAATAAACTTCTATGACTGGATATGGATTTTTTAACTAAAAGAATAACTTTTTCTACATATCCAGAATTATGCACATTCCATTTTATCTTTAAAGTCTAAAAAAAAAAAAAAAAAAAAAATCACTGACTGGTGTAAAAGTCTCAATTTAATGTAAACACATCTTGGTTGTCAAGAACATCTATTCTAAACACTTGCTTTGAAATGAATGTCATCTATTTATATCACCTTACACCAAAATACCATTTCTACTGAACTGTGATGAAAGCAGAGACTAGTAAATCACAAAGCTAGATGTGATATTTTAAGACACTGACACCCGGTACAAATCTTTCCAGGTTCACTTTACCTAGCGCAAAAGTTTGAAGAACAACATACTACACTAGAGCTTATATACCTGCCAGTTACCATTCAGCTGGAGCATTGCAACTCTGAGCTGAAGAAAGTCCTCGTGACTCCCTCTCAGGGGCTATAAAAAGTGTTTCCAAACCTCTCCAGCATCCCAGAGGCCACAACAACACTACCACCACCACAAGTCCTCCGGTTGCACTCAGAGTCTGCAAAGATGATCTGCATGAGTGAACTGCCATGTCAAACCACCTAGATTGTCTTTTACAAGCGATCTGCTCATGCCAACACAGTCTAGTAAGCGGTTTCATATAAAAATCACACAATAAACAGCTGGAAGGTTTTAGCTGTGTTTATATGGATGTGGCAAAATAAATGCAAACAAAGATCTGAGATCAATACTACATATAGTAACCAACTCCACAGAGCTTGACGACTAGTATTTAAAATCTAGCAGCTACAGTGAAATAAGATTATTTTAGAAAGGGATATTTTTTTTAAAACCAATGTCGAAGGTTATATATAACCAAAGTAACGTTATTTGGAATATCCTTATTAAACACATTTAGAAACTCAATTTATATGATAATAAAAACATTACCTAAAACACTCGATTTGGTCTCCAAAATATGATCTAGACGGGGTTTCTGTTGGTGTTTTGATGATGTCTCAAAACCCAGTGAACTGCCTGCCTAGACAGCATTTTTGGACACCACAAGCCCACTCGAACATTACAATAGAATCTTCGTAAGCAATCATATTGCCCCAAAATGTTGTCTATGTGAACAATTCACACATATTTTGATACACAGGCTTTGTGTCTCACTTTCTGAAGTTTTTCGGTGTGTCGGGCCCCGGCATTAGCCGACACAGAGCTTCCGCCAGAGAAATGTTAAGATTTTACACTTTTATATAGCCTGGGTTGGTTTAAATACGCCGTAGCCATATTATATGTAAAGCATAATTTAGTTAAATGAGATAAATGCTGGAAATATAAACCATTCTGACTCGACAAAACAGAGAAGTGGCAGCTGGCTAACGTTAATGCTAAGCTACCAGAGACACACACAACACCAATACGTACCGATTAAGAAAGCGGAATACTGCCAAAGCCCGGCATGAAGACGAGCGAACCTTTGGATTAAACGGTCACCGGAATAAAAAAAGAAAAAACTGGTCGAGGTATGAGAAAATGAGGTGTTTATAATAGATTGTGACAGGCGCGAAAAGAGAGACCATCAGAGTTCACTTTTCAAGATGGCGGCGTTATCAACTTCAACAGCCCCAACCCCCACCTAAGGTAGAGGAGCTGTCGATCAAAATCCACTGCGGCGCGCTGATTGGCTACAGTGGACGCCAGTTAAAGCAGAGGTTAAAGCTCTATGTAATCTCGGACCGAGTGAGGTAAAACGTCATGTAAACAAGGATGATCTTTAAAACACAATTCACTTTGTTGGAAATATGAAAAGTGTTCTAACCATATCTTTTAGAAGCAATATTTAAGTGAAACTAAATAATTAAACACACCCACACGACCTAGGGCCAATAGTATTTTAGGTCGATTTAAAATCGCTCGTCTGATTGGATCTAGAGAATGCCAATCAAATGCCGATTTCAAAACTAAAGTACGGCGATATCAAAACGCACATATTGCTTTATCTTACCTTCTTTATGAGAGCTTGTCCCTTGAACTGAGTTCTTAAATTTCATCATATCCAAAATATAAAGACGACGGGTTTGTAGTTTCTTCTCAATGTTACACAGAGCACCTCGTTCACAGTGTCGCTTTCTGCCTTAACCGGCTCGTTACTTGCAACGCCCTAGCAACAATAAGACGTCACAGTGATTGACATGCAGATGCTCCAATCAGCTACGAGTGCGTGAACCACATATTACTGAATGGAGCAGCCAGATTGGAATTATTTGCCAGAAAGGCATTTATTTCAAATGGCTCACCAACATGAAATTGATTACATAAAACAGGAGTTTAATTCACACCAACCCATAGAGTATAAAATAAGTGTGATTTTAAGATATAGTTCGCGCAAAAAACAAACAAACGATTGAATGAATGAATGGATGAATAGTGAATTATTATTTCCTAGTGAATTTAACTATCACTTTAAGAGAACCTGATCTATCTTTCTTTTGTTTTTCTGTATTTTTATGTTTCTATGTATTGCGCCCTTTGATAAAATATGGGTCAAAAGGTCAGGGCTCCCTTTTTATGCTCTATAGACTGTCCATAGTGCAGACAGGCAATTACGGGTTTAGTGTACCATGGCAAATGGGATCTGACGTATGACCCTTATGTTAAATGTGAGACGTAAATCTACAGCATCAGGCTGTGGAACTGATCTGTTACAGCTGATGATGGCTCTATTTCAGACATGCAAGATCTATCTTCTGTTGCATGTTCCATAATCATAACAAAATCTGCAAAGGATTCATTGTATAGAGTAAAAGCAGCCATGTTTAATGTGTTTCACATGTGTCAAATTAACCCTATGATTCCTCTGTGTTTCCGATTACGGACTGCCATGAGCTGACGTGGGTTTCTATGATAAAAACCATGAATATACTGAAGTGGTTTTACTCTGTAAAAAATCAGACACGTGCATATGATTGTCTAACAAAATCCTGCCTCTGCTAATTAAAGATCATGTCATGAAAGTTGTGTAAAACAAATGTTAAGAAGCACTGTGGGGGCTTTTGGGGCTGTGAGAAAGATGTTTCTCATGCCATCTTTCATCAGACAGAGGCGGTTATCACGATTACACAGTCTTGTCAGGTATTTTGTTCTCTTCATATATCTTCTGAATGTACTGTCTGCTCTCAGATGAACAACACTCAAAGGATGGAAACTTGAAGCTCTGCACAAGAATTGCCTGGAGATAATCTTGGGGACAATTATTTAATTGGGGTTATAATCACAGATTAGTTTGCATGGTGCTTATACATATTTGGGCTCCAATCTGTGTTTTTTATTTTTATTTTATTTATTTATTTTATTTTATTGCAAAGAAAAAAATATTTCTACATTAATTTTCTATGTTTTTTTAATTTAATTTTAATTTAATTTATTTTATAGTTTTTAAAATATTTATGTTTTTAGTTTTAGTTAAGACCTAAATAAAGTTTTCCGTGCCTGATTGCTGATTGATAAAAAAATCTGTAGCCTATATTAATATATATATATATATATAACCAGGCATTTTATATGTGTGTGTATATATAAAACAAGGCATTTTAGGCAAAACATGGCCTACTACACAATTTTGTTTTTAAATATATAATCAGGAGATCCAGGATACCATGCGGTCCTTTCCCTCTTGACATGTACAAACGTGTTCCCATGTGCCTTTTTTCCAAAGCGTGTTTTTAAGTCCTCTACTACATGGATCATAAACAAAGACAGACAGATGGGTACATGGAGGGGTGTCGACATCTCCCCACCCCCTTCAGCCCAGTCAGGAGCCTCACAACATGTGTTCACTTCTGTCAAGTGCTGAAGACAGTCCTTTAAGATGACAAATGAGAAAGGGGAATGTACATGTAGTTCCCAACTGCATCCCAAGTAGCATTTGGCCTCATTTTTTTTATAGCCTTTGAGAAGCGACATTTGTAATACAGTCATAAACTGATGGAAACAATAAAAAACATGTATTTAATAATAATATAAGGACAAATATATATATATATATATATATATATATATATATATATATATATATAGGGCTGTCAAACGATTAATCACGATTAATTGCATCCAAAATAAAAGTTTGTGTTAACATAATACATGTGGATGCACTGTGTTTAATTATTTTATATATATACATACACACACATGCTTGTATATATTTAAGAAATATTTTCATGTATATACTGTATATAGATTTACATTATATATAAATGTAAATATTTTATATATAAATAATATTTTTTTCTTAAATATACATGCATATGTGTGTATTTATATATATATATATATATATACACAAAATAATTATACACAGTGCTCCCCACATGTAAACACAAACTTTTATTTTGGATGCGATTAATCGTGATTAATCATTTGCAGCCCTAATATATATATATATATATATATATATATATATACACACACACACACACACATATATATATATATATATACAGGATTTTTTAAATGTCCTAAAAAAATGTATGTATGTATAAAGAAGACCATCTAAAGACTAAAAACTAAAGAAAATATGGTAACACTTTACAATAAGGTTCATTAGTTAATGTATTTACTAACATGCACTAACCATGAGCAATGCATTTGTTACTGCATTTGTTCATCTTTGTTAATGTTAGTTCATGAAAATACAGCTGTTCATTGTTTGTTCACGGTGCATTAACTAATGTTGACAAGATTTTAATCAAGTATTAGTAAATGTTGAAAATAACATTAACAAAGATTAAAAAATGCTGTATATGTGATTTTCATTATTAGTTCATATTAACTAATGTAGTTAACTAATGTTAACTAACGAACCTTATTGTAAAGTGTTACCGAAAATATATTTAAGACTTTCCAAATAGGAATAAGATATTAATATGAGAGGGGAAGAGGGCCATTCCAACCTCATTTGTATTTTTTACCCACATGAGGGCAGCAGAAGACAAAATGGCTGAAATCCCGAACCACTGGCAAGTATCATCAAACACAGATTTATTGTATTACCTTAACACGCAATTCCACTACAGCAATGGCACATTCAACAATAACATTTCATAGAGCTCTGATTGGAGAACCCAAAGTGTTTCTGCATTCTTGGTCATGGTTGTTGGTTTACCACTGGACTGAGACACACCGTGCTCAACTCAATTAACATTAGCCCTATTGAAGCCTCTGGCTCCTTGTTCACTGCAAATCTAAGGGATTTCTTTGCCTTTCGGATCACTTAGAAAAATAAAAGCGCATCTGCCTTTAACAAGCCACATGATTTGAGGCTTTTTTTACACATATAGCTGAAGTAGTAATTTACATATAGTATAAATAAATATGAGTTGTACACTGTAAAATGTAATATGATCAATAATTTATGACAACATATGCTTAAGAGCAGTGCTTTAGCTCATTATAATAAGTTAAGCAATTTTTATTTTTTTTTAAGTTATACAATATTCAGCTTTTTTTAATGTGATTTAAGTTAAAATGACATAAACATCCAAGTTGATTGTTCTTAATTTTTTTTTCCAGCTTATAACACTGCATTAACAATCGTCATGTTAAAGGTGCATTGCGCAACTTTTCATGTTAAAAATAGCCGTTTTCTAACCCATACATGCTTAAACAATCGCCTGGTGGGCTGAATGAGCCCTTCTTTGATCACTGCGATCGCCTCTATAACCCTGTACAGTGAAATATATAAGAGGGATTCGGGCTCGAATCTGAGACTGGGCGTGACGTCATGCGCGTTCACGCTCGCCTGGCTGTGTCTGGCAGGTTCGTGTAGCTATTCGCCGCCGTTCTCCGTATCAGAGAAGACAACTCGAGCGACACAACTCTAGTCAGCTTTCCACAAAAGTAGACGATGGATTCAAAGGGGCTGTTTACACCTGGTCACTTCATGTGTCTTCTGTGATCGGATAGCTATTCGATCGTGAAAAGACCAGGGTGTAAATGCCCTCCGAAACGCATTCGAGACGGATTTGAATTCGATCGCTCAAACCACTTGAGGACGTGGTCTGTACCGTATTCCAGACGAAACTGGACAAGTTGCATCTGGTTGTTGAAACCAAGCTATATGTCATGATATTTTAGTCATATGACGACGCGCATCACCTGAGCAGCTGAGCTGAGCCCCTTCATCAAGCGCCGCAATCTATCGCAAATCAAAGTGAATTAGTGAAAGTAAGTCGCAGACGCTTAACACTACCATCTTCATTAAAAGTAAAGAAATGAAATGATCTTACCAGGCCTGTTGCCGATCTCTCCTATTGCTGTCTTTGCTGATTTTGAAATTAGCCGATGATTAATAAAATCCAGCTCATATCTGTTGCTTTCGGTGACGTGCACTTCATTAAATCTGTATATGGCGCGGAAAGAGACCGGCTTGTAGCTCATTACAAACCCCAACGCAAACTCCACGTGAGACAGAAAATAAAACTTCTGTCTGTCCAGTGCCATGCGTCGGAATAAGACGAGAGTCAACATCGGGAAGCTTTCAACAAACGGAGAGATCTCCGGTCTGCTCTAGGGCTCAAACGGGTAATAGCCTATACAAAGTGATAACTGAACGTGTTTCCATAATAATTCAATCATAAGTGGATACAGTAAGCACAGGGAGATAGATGGAAACAAAAACCGAAGTTTTCTACTACCCCCGTTTCCCCCTCTCACACAAGTGTGTAATTTACTCGAATGCCTTTCCTTTCATATATTTTAAATGACTTGCAGATTTATTACTGTATTACCTCATTATGACTGTAACAAAAGATGTGTGCCGCACAGTGTGCGGCTGATGCTCCTTAGTTATGAACAGCTCGTGCAAACGTGCGTATGTGTGTGTGTGTGTGTGTTCCTCCATGAACGCGCACAGCTCTGGTTGCAGTTTCGCTTGTCGCCAGAGGGGGCGTAGTTCTGCAAAAACTCAGAGACTTGCGTTTAGCTCCTTTAAAGAAAGACAATATTGCATTTCTTAAAATAGAACCTTTATTATATATAAAAATGCTTTTGATACAAAAATTGTCACAAGTGTGCATTATATGAGGCATTTTTGTACACAAAACAAAGACATTGGTGGTACACCAAAGAGCAAAAAGCTCCTCGGCGAGAGTGGATGGTACGATCTAAACAAATTCAGTCAAAGCGCTGACTTGCCAAAGTGGTATAAAAATCCTAATAATCTCCATTCAGTCACATTTACAGTGAATAGTGTTACCTTGAGGGAAATTTAATGAGATCCATACCTCTGGAAAATAATTTGTATCGCCTGTTAAACTGGTCTTTGCTGAGTTTTGCTGAATCATCTAACGTTTGCCTTATAAGACATTGCTATATGTCTTTTTGTATGGCTATCTGTAAAAACAACTAATGTAATCAGTCTGTGAAACTCATTTAATCTTGCAATTTTTTCTAGATCTAGAATTCTAGTTATGCACAATTAATTTCCATAAGTGCTCAATTTGGCAAAGAGAAAAAAAGTACATTTTAAACACACATACATGGCATTTCAATGTGTGATATAAGATGTTTTAACCTAAAAAACACTATCTCCATCGAATTAGCAATTATAAAGAGGGAAATACAGTTCGATTCTTCAACTTAACCATAAAAAATGCGGAAATCCGCATGTCATGAATTTAAAAAAGCAGTTTGTTACCAATAATATTACAGTAAAATTAACCACATATCCTTGTGTTCAAATCATAGCTTAGTTTTACCGTTGTATTATTACTATTACTACTATAATTATTATTTTTTAGTTTTTTACTAAACACCTAGAATGAGTTCAGTCCATAAGATCTGATAAAATCCATAGTTCACTACAAAGCAGTTGACTTTCCGCTTCATTAAAGGGATAGTTCACTCAAATATGAACATGTTGTCATCATTTACTCAACCTCATGCTGTCCAATACTCAAGACTTTCCTTTTTTTGTAGAAAACAAAATAAGATGTTTATCAGAATGTCCGAGCTGCTCTTTTTCACATAATGAAAGTGAACGGTGACCATGGCTGCCAAGAAAGATAGTTAATAATTACTTAAATTTCACAAAGCTATCATTTAGCTTTAGAAAGCTTGTAAACTACTGTTATGATGCTTTTACTGTAATTTTTGGTCCCCATCCACTTTCATTATGGAAAAGAGCAGCTTGGACATTCTGCTAAACATTGTCTTTAATGTTGCACAGGGGAAAATATGTCATACAGGTTTGGAATGACAAGAGATGTTTAGTTGAACTATCCCTTTAAGACAAGACTTAAACAAGACTCCTTCAAAGCAATGGCATTTCACATGTATGTTTTTCTATAAGAGATTAATAACAATTTTACAATGGTCTATGGTCAGTTCTCATTATATAAACAAAACATTTTAGCTGGCTGTTTTCATTTGTCATTATTTACAGTAAAAGATTTATGTACAATAGCAGCAAACACACTTTTGGTAAACAGGACAAACCAAACATATGCTTGGAATAGTAACATATTCACATAGAACAATCAAAACAACACCTCATTGCCATTACGAAAAACATTCATTATTTACTTAATTACACATATGTACAACTCCTCTGCAGCGGATGATTTTGGTGTTATATCGACGATTTGGTTCGCAATTACACTGCTTTTGAAAAAAAAAAAAAAGAAAGAAAAGATGATTAAATCATAACCATCCTGAAATAGTGACACGGTTGTGTTTCAGTTCATAATCTTACATATTGAAGATCTGGTGGGGGGGGGGGGGGACTTATAAAAACAATGTCGTAATATAAAGAAAAGCCTTGTCCGGTCACGACCACTGTTCATGTAACTCTGGGTGAAAATATCCAGAAAATGTTTCCTGTTCCTCCCGAAAAGCTGAAATGTTTCTTGAACAAAGCGTGTGGAAAATAAAATAAAATCTTTGTTTCTTCTTTAACTATTTAAAACTATGTACAGAGCGTGGCGGTTTGCCGGGTGTCACGAGGAGTCTGTGCAGGGCGAGGGGGGCGGGGGGCACAGGTGGAAGTAGCTGCGCTCAGTGGAGGGCGAGGGAGGGCAGCTCTCCTCCGCTGACATGTACTGGCTGCGCGGTGTGCGGGGCGTGGGGGGCGGGGGGTAGGGGTCAGAGTCTGAATTGAGGTCCATGTAGTACTTATTGCTTTTCCAGCGGCTGGTGGTGTAGTCACTGTCACACACGTCTGTGCTGCAGGGTGTGGTGGGGGGCGCGACCCCTCGTTTCAAATATGGCCTGTCAATTGGAAAGATGTCTCCATCAGCACAGTCATATATTCAGCCATCCTTCTATCTATCTATCTGGTCATCAATCTACTCACCTAGCCATCCATTTACATATCTACTTATTCATCCATTTACTCATCCATCCTTCTATCTATCTATCTATCTATCTATCTATCTATCTATCTATCTATCTATCTATCTATCTATCTATCTATCTATCTATCTATCTATCTATCTATCTATCTATCTATCTATCTATCTATCTATCTATCTATCTATCTATCTATCTATCTATCTATCTATCTGGTCATCAATCTACTCCTCTATCCATCCATCTACATATCTACTCATCCATACATTCACTCATTTATCCATCCATCCATTCACTCATATCCTCATCATACTCATATACTCATCCACTCATATACTCATCCACTCATATACTCATCATACTCATACTCATCCACTCACATACTCATCCACTCCTATGCTCATATACTCATCCACTCATACACCTACTCATTTACTCATCATACTCATCCACTTATATACTCATCCACTCATACACATCCACTCATCCACTCCTATACTCATATACTCATCCACTCATACACCTACTCATTTACTCATCCACTCACATACTCATCCACTCCTATAGTCATATACTCATCCACTCATATACTCATCCACTCATACACCTACTCATACTCATCCACTCATACTCATCCACTCATACTCATCCACTCATACTCATCCACTCCTATACTCATATACTCATCCACTCATATACTCATCCACTCATACACCTACTCATCCACTCCTATACTCATATACTCATCCACTCATACACTCATACACCTACTCATACTCATCCACTCATATACTCATCCACTCATACTCATCCACTGATATAATCATACACCAACTCATACTCAGCCACTCATACTCATGCACCTACTCATACTCATCCACTCATACCCGTATTCATCCACTCACATATTCATTCACTCATATACTCATACACCTACTCATACTCATCCACTCATATACTCATACTCATCCACTCATACTCATATTCATCCACTCACATATTCATTCACTCACATATTCATACACCTACTCATACTCATCCACTCATATACTTATCCACTCATACACCTACTCATACTCATCCACTCATATATTCATCCACTCATATACTCATACACCTACTCATACTCATCCACTCATCCAAGATCTCTGCACTCAATCCCACCTGTAAGACCTGGTTGTGGAAGGGCTGTTGGATGAATAGAAGACTTCTGCGTTGTAAAGGGAGCGATCTGTTGCTGGTGATGGAGGAGGGTTGAGCATCTACACACAGATCAGGAACAAAAATTAATTATATGGCATGAACAACAATAAACCAGACAATACAAAATGTATGTGAATGAGCATTTAATTTAAAATATAAAATCCTTTTTTCCCAAATGGAATTAAATAAATAAACACTAGCCCTTGCTTATAAACAATAAACAGAGACAATAAACTGATGAATATTACAGTACCTGCGGATAGAAAGCTCCTTTTGTGCTGGAAGAGCTACTGGATGAAGCTCCTGTCACATGGTTTCTGTCGTAGAGAGGCGCCCCACTGCTGCTGCTGCCCATGAGACTCACTGAGCTCATCATGGACTTCCCACAGGAAATACCTGTGCCACAGCGAGACAGACTCATAACCCACAAGACTTATCACAGGCAGAGAAACGATTCACCTTAAGAGACCACAGCAGCTATCAAACTGCAGACCTTTACCTGTAAAAGTGCCGTGCTGTGAATTTGTGGGTGCGATAAAGTTGAGGGGCACGTGAGGGGTCCCGCTGATGTACTCGTGTGGAAAGCCTCCATTGGGGCCCTTGTAATGGCGACACACGACTCTTTGACACACAAAACACATGCCTCCCATCACAAAGACAGAGAGGATGATGCCGATGACGGGGCCGATGGTGCTGGTGTGACGCGGAAGGTCGTTGGGGGGCGGAGGGAAATCTGTGAATAAGCCAAATGGATGTTTTCATCTTGCAAGCATCGTTACAATCAGCAAGTTTATGGCATTTATGGTCAAACACCAGACGCTTTTTTTGGTGCAATATGGTCAACGTACCACAGAAAAGCTCATCAGATTTGTCTGTGCAATCTGCGAAGGAGTCACACTGCTGTTTCTTCAGGATACACTGATTGTTGCCACAACGGAACTGATTAGGCATACAAATGGCTGAGGGGAAGAAAGGGAGAGGACAGATCAGAAACTGCCAAATAAAACAGATTCAGTGTAAAAAAAAAAAATAGGGAAAAGTTGAACGTACTGTCGCAATCCAGTTCATCAGAGCCGTCTGCGCAGTCTGGCTCTCCGTTGCAGCGCAGCTGAGCGTCCACGCACTGGCCTTTGTCGCACTGGAACTGGAGTTCGGAGCAGATGGGGCAGTTCATCTCGTCGCTGTGGTCTGCGCACTCGGCGATGCCGTCACAGCGCCACGCCATGGGGATGCAGTCGATCTCACCAGTAGCACAGGTGAACTGCTCGCTAGAGCACGTGGGAGGCTCTGATGGAGGTTGTGGGTAAAAATGCGATTAGCGCAGATTCATAAAAAACGATTAGTGCATTTTTGCTTTTATGCCACAGATGTGTGTATATACATGTGTCTAATGTACCTCCGCAGCTGAGTAGATTTTGAAGCAGCACCAGGTGCATGGGACAAGAGCAGCGTGGCGTCCCATCACCCTTAGCGATGCAGATGTGGGAGCAGCCTCCGTTATCACGGGAACAAGGGTGGGATGCTGTTAAGGAGATTAAAGGACAAATTATACTCTTTAATAATAGGAACTCTGAAGCCATGTTGACATTACATAATTATACTGATTTTTGCCAACATATGATTTTTGCAGCTCAAACAAGGTGAAATGCAGGTTAAAAAAATTTCTTGTTTTGCTATGTATATGATAAATACTTTAATATTAATACAGCATTCTTAAAATATTAATATATACAAGTAATTATAATGGAATAATATGCTAGATACATTCATTTGAATTAGTCCTTAAATGTAATTAATATTTTCAAAAATATCTTTACATTTCTATATATATGTTAGACAGTAAGTAAATAATATGTCAAATTGTATTCTTTAAATGTATAATATCTTTATATTTGTATACTACAGTAGATAATTAAATTAAAGTGGTAAATAAATTGACATCTTATATTCTGAATAAATCATTATATTAAATTATATTATGCACATAGCATACAAGGTTTTGGAAAAAAAAGCTAATGATTTAGTCTTAAAGGAGTAGTTCACTTTTGAAAAAACTTTTGCTGTTAATTTACTCCAAGATGTCCATGTCATTCTTTCTTCAGTCAAAAAGAAATTAAAGGGTTAGTTCACCCAAAAATGAAAATTAAGTCATTAATTACTCACCCCCATGCTGTACCAACCCCGTAAGACCTTCGTTCGTCTTCGGAACACAAATGAAGATATTTTTGATTAAATTTGAGAGCTGTATAACTACCACATTGGCTCCTAAGGGACTGCCTCTTGACGGCCCAGAAAGTCAATGAAGAAAATGTTTAAATATCCCAAGTGACTACCGTGGCTCAACTATATGTTTACCAAGCGACGCGAATACTTTTTGTGCGAAAAAACAAACAAAAATAACGAGTTTATTAGACTATTTTTTTCTTCCTTGTAGGCCAGAACGAGACTTCCTTATAGATTTCCACGACGCATGCGCGAGATTTGCGATCTGCGTACACAGCTTACACTACTTCAGATCGCAATTCTCGCGCATGTGTCGTGGAAATCTATAAGGAAGTCTCGTTCTGGCCTACAAGGAAGAAAATAATAGTCGAATAAACTCGTTATTTTTGTTTGTTTTTTCGCACAAAAAGTATTCGCGTCGCTTGGTAAACATATAGTTGAGCCACGGTAGTCACTTGGGATATTTAAACATTTTCTTCATTGACTTTTTGGGCCGTCAAGAGGCAGTCCCTTAGGAGCCAATGTGGTAGTTATACAGCTCTCAAATTTAATCAAAAATATCTTCATTTGTGTTCCGAAGACGAACGAAGGTCTTACGGGGTTGGTACAGCATGGGGGTGAGTAATTAATTACTTAATTTTCATTTTTGGGTGAACTAACCCTTTAAGGTTTTTGGTGAAAACATTCCAGGATTTTTCTCCATATAAATGCACTTCAATGGGAACCAGACGGTTCAAGGTCCAAATGAGAGTTTCAGTGCAAACTGTTCAAAGGGCTTTAAACGATTTAAGACGATGAATAAGGGTATTATCAAGCGAAACGATCGCTCATTTAAAAATAATTGCGCAAAATTGCCTTGCTCTGTTCTGTGATGCACGTTTGTAACTGTCCTGTTCGAACTCGTTTATCAAATGAACTTATCTTTTTTTGTGTCATTTGGTTCATTCAATGAACAAAATGAATGAGTTGACTCGGAAAAAGATTTCGAACGAGTTCGAATAGGAGAGTCATGAACGCGCATCACAGAACAGAGCAAGATGACCATTTGAGCTTATAAAACTTTGTTGTTGTTTTTTTGTTTGTTTTTTAAATGAGCGATCGTTTCACTTGATAAGACCCTTATTCATCGTCTGAAATCGTTTAAAGCCCTTTGAACAGTTTGCACTGAAACTGTCTTTTGGACCTTGAACCGTCTGGTTCCCATTGAAGTGCGTTATAAGGAGAAAAATCCTGGAATGTTTTCATCAAAAACCTTCATTTCTTTTCGACTGAAGAAAGAATAACATGGACATCTTGGAGTAAATTATCAGCAAAAGTTTTTTTTAAAAGTGAACTACTCCTTCAAAGAAATGTAAGAAACTGTGAATTTACCAAACTCCTCTGGTTCCATGTACTCCACCGCGTGGATACTGGTCAGGTACTGGAGTCGCCCCTGAATGCGGGTCCTCTTCTCTCCGGTCAGCTTGTCCACGCGCTCGATCATCTGCTGCTGTTTGTCAATCCAGTACAGGTGATCGCCCAGCACTGTCAGACCGACCGGCTGAAGGATGTTGGAGTCCTGAAGAACGATCCGATTGGCCCCTGGGAAGCAAACAAAGAGATCCACACAGTCATAATTCTGTTTTTTCTCTGTCACGCTATAAATCATATCTATTCAGCTTTTGTGCTGGTCATTTGGCTGCAGAGGGTTTCTGTTGCGCAAGGAGATTAGCCGTGGCTTAAGGTGTGATCATCCGTCTCATGCTAACGTCAAACATCAGATCTCAGCATCTGGAGACTTCGCTTACTGGCAGCTCATTGGAAATAAGTAAAAGAAATCGGACAAGTTAGTGATTTTTGGTGACGAAGGCACTTACATAACCTCAGAAGAATGAACTATGTTACAGTCCATCAAATTCTTCATTAGAGTTTTGTCAATGTATAGATGATGTTTAGACAACACAGACTATACTGTTTTGATTAGTTTAGACTAGGCGGTATTGAACATATACAGCGTAAATCTAGATTGAACCTGGTCTGTGCTCTCTGTCTGTATTTGTTTGGTTTCCATAGCTGTCATGTGACATGTTTAGAGGATCAAATCTGATTGAGAGGTCAGAAAGTTGTCCTTATTTCACATGGTATTCCAGAACACTTCAGAAGTGATCGCAATCAATTTGCCCACGGAAACAAAAACATTCTGAGCGTGAGATTCAGTGACATGATTACGTGGTGAAGGAAAAGACCTAATCTTTCTGGCAAAGCTCTGACATCAAAATTGATCTTCAAAATAAATGATTAACATTGAGTTGTATGGAAACATTTTGTGTGAATTCAAGACATTTGGCACAATATTACAACCAACACAATGTTTGTTTTTTATAATTAAATAAAACTCTACTTTCACTCAAATACTGATAATTAGGCACAATAAAGAGTTAATTTAGTATTAATTATGTGCTATTTATTTTTTTCCATTTTTTATTATTCTAAAATATTTAGCTATTTATATATTAGCTATATTTAGTTCAGTTTTAGTTTAATTAAATTTAAGTACTTAACCTTAAACCTTTTTATGTGATTTGATTTCAGCTTTATTTTAATATTTTAATAGTTCTAGTTTAAGTTACCAATAACAACACTGATTGTTACAACAGTTTATTGGCTGATTTTAGTGATTTTTTCCCCTATTTATTTTATTGGCTGATATTGGACATTTACAGTAATTAGCTTGTAAAAAAAATAGTGTAGATATTTTAATATTGGGTATAACATAAAATAATGAATGGTTTATCACTATTGGCCAGATTTGTTATATCTGTGCTGCTTCCCTACTTGCATACATAAAAATGAATATAATTGTTTTAAATCAGAAAAAAAGCAAAACGGGAGCATTTTCACTTGTGGACTTTTGGATTCATATTATATATATATATATATATATATATATATATATATTTATTTTTATTTTTTTTGTCAAAATGTATTTACCAGATAGGTCACTGCTCTCAATCCGTTTCAGGTCTGCATCCACCCAGAACAGCTTGCCCAGCTTGTTGTCCAAAGCCAGAGCCACGGGGCGGATCAAACCGGTCGTGAACAAGGATTCACGCTCCGTTCCATCCAAAGACGCACCTTCGATTTTAGCTGAGCGATCCTGGACGGTAGTGAAATACATGTAGCTGTGGAAAAAAAAAAGGTTTGGAAGTTACATTCCATTTTCCAAATAAAGTAAAATGTAGTAAAGGCAAAGTGATTTAATTGGATTCTATAAACATCTTTCAAGATGTTTCAACATCTAATAAAAGTGTTAGTAGATATTTATGTTATTGCATTAAATAACCAACATATGATCTGTAGGCTTGGATAAACATTCATTTGTTGAACAGAAAGTACAACTTTGATGGGGCCATGCTTATTTGATCTTCACACATCACAAAAGCCCTTGAGCCCTAATGTTATGTCTAGGCTAGTTTGTGATAACTCTCAAAGGTGCGTTTGCTCCTTTGTTTTCAGTTGCTGTCTGAGAAACACAATATGCATCTGTTAGCAATTTGGTTCGGCTTAAAAAAAAACTGAACAGCGTTATCAATATTGGCGCCAATACAGTGTCTGAGTGTCATTAAAAATGAGAAAATATTACAGCTAAAAAAAACCCAGTTACTTCTGGGAAAAGTTTGGGGCCGATATACATTTTATTTGATACATTTCCAATGCTAAGAGGGAGACAGAAAAAATGAATAAACCCCAACATTGGTTTGGCTGATGGATCTGAAGATGCCTTCTCTGAGTCAGAGCACTATGGAGTGTAATGCACTCACTTAACATCTGCCAAAGCCTGACTTCAGTGTGGGGAATGGAGCATATCACATATTACATTTCCCACCTGCATGTTAAACAAAACCTTATGCAAACATCTTTGATGATGTTTTGATCCTGAAAAACTAGGTAAAACAAGGCTTCATTAGTTTTACGACATTTCGAGTCGTCATCTGATCTGGTTTGGACAGCATTTTGGATCCAGATCCACTGATTAGTGAAACATTTCTTTAATCTGTGCTTTTAACGCCAAGTTGATTATCAATTATATAAAACGCAAAACAAACCATAACAGTCCAGTGTTCGCGTTAACTGAAATAAAAATACAAATTAGATAAAAAACTTGTTTAATTATATATTATGTAACTATTTAAAACATATTTAAATATATATTAAAACAAAAATATGACTTTTTTTAAACTGAAATAGAACTAAAATAACTAAATCTTTACACGATACCGAACTTGTAATGCACGACTTTACATAACAGCTGCATTTTGGGGGCCTGAAAACGGGTTTCAAAGTGCAAGTTTATAAAACCATATCACGTGTAAACTACAAAAAGGATTTGTGAAAATGCTGACGACATGCATATTTCGTGTTCAGCATATAAGCGCCTAGTGTTCCTTTGCAAAGTGACAACGCCAACTACTGGCCCGGCAGCAGAATACAGTTCTAGCGGATCCGCGTGAACGGGGTTCAAACACTGTCTGTATGCAAAAAACACAAAGGAAACACTTTTCCCTTTTAGCATGTAAACGTACCCTGAAAAATAAATGAAAACTATATAAAAATACTTTTAAAAAATGACAAAAGCACATAAAATTACTAAACCGTGAACTAAGATTAAAAGACTGACAAGCGTGACAAAGAGTTAATTCTATTCAAACATCTACAATCTAGGGATAAAACTCAATATAAGTGCAACAGTTTGATCTCAGACACACAAACAAACATTAGACACTTGTTTTTGTGCCATGATTTTTCTATCCTGCCACTATTATGGGAGAAGTCCCCTCCACCCCACCAAGATGAGGTTGAGACATAAATAGAAAACCCACTGATGACGGTCACACTAACAATGGGACACACAATTACAGTGCATGCAGCCAACGCCTGTGCATGGTCGAGCCGCTAGCGAGCGCCGCAGCACGGGGACCACAGAGGGCCATCTGTTCCACATATTTGGCTATTGAAGAGGCCTGGATGGAATCATGTGTTTTCCGACAATACAAAGTGCGCCGTCATTATCCAGTTCTATGCCGTAATTTCAGGTCCGCCGGCCATATATCAATAAACAACTGATAAGGTGTTGTTATGTTTATGAAAAGGAACCAAACCAAAGCTAAAAAACAAAACCTGGCCCTGAGGTTTTGGACTGGATGAGCAATTGTATTGAATGCAGGTTGTAATAATCATTCACTATACTTTATTCTGCTAATTAATAATCGTACCCTTTTTCAGCGTTCACCACAATAGCACGTGGCTTGTCCGCATCATCCTTCAGGACCTCTCCGATAACGTGGCCATCCATGCGATGGATGTTGATGGTGTTGGTGCTCTCGCAGGTCCAGTAGACGGTGCGACTGTAGGAGTCCAGACTCAGGTCGTGAGGTTGCTTCGGGTGAAGACCGGTTGGGGTCATCACCGTGGAGGTCTGATAAATCAGATGACATCATTTTTTAGACATGGTATCATGATGGTATTCAATATATGGTGTGCTGATTAATTTAATTGATCAGTATGCAAAAAAAAAAAAAGTCCCAAAATGAAGATAATACAAAGTGGAACATATATTAAGAAATGGTTATACATAATATTTAATAGGGCTGTGATGTAATGTAGCCTATATATTTAAGAAATATTTACATGTATATACTTTATATATGTTTAAACAAAATTAATATTATACATAAATATTTGATATATTAATAACACATTTTTCTTAAATATATACATGCATGTGTTTATTTATATATACAAAATAATTATACACACTACACACAAATAAATTATGTAAACACAAACTTTTATTTTGGATGCGATTAATTGCGATTAATCGTTTTACAGCCCTAAAAAATAAAAATAATAATAATAATAATAATAATAATAATAAAACTGATTATATTATTATTAACATTTGTTATCAACACAACTATATACGTATAATACATTCATATATATATATATATATATATACTGTATATATATGTACACACACACACACACATATATATATATATATATATATATATATTATATATATACACACACACACACACACTTATTTTATATATTTCTTATTTAAAAATGATCAATTTTGTGTATTAACTTCATTTTGGGACAGTGATGATGAAGATAATAATAATATCAATTGTCATTATTATTGTTTTAACTAAATGTATATATTGGATTAAATAATAAATATTTGTTGCACTCAGAGCAGTTGAGTATTATAATCAAGTTCCATCAATGTTCTATGACTGAACCGTCACCTGAGTGCCATCGTCCCGGGCCCTGCGGATGTTTTGTCGGCCATCCACCCAGTAGACCAGGCGTTCCAAAGGGTCAAAGCTGATGGCACGCAAGTTCTTCATAACGTGGATTGGTAGAATCATGTCTGGACTCTGCTCTCCCAGTACCATTCGACTGATGGAGCTCTTCTGGCTGAAGAGCAGGAAGCTAGAGGGCGCTGTTGAGCAAAACAACAGGGAGGTGAGAATAAGGCAAGTAAGTTAGAAGTGCACAGGTCAACAATGGACAATTCAAAGCCAGCTCCATTCCACTAATCAGAAGGTGAAGGTCAGCTAAACGCAATCATAATAACTAAATGCAATCAGCCTTTCCCTCCAGGCAATGGAAGAATGAAGAAACAAGAGGGACTAAAAAAGTAGAAACACACTAGCATTGCCAAGACCTCTGCACTCTTGGCCAAATGCTCTCACCGGGCTCCCTGGCGTGCTTGTTTAATCCAAGTTCAGTCATTTTTAAGCTTATAAGGAATTAAATGCATATGACTGAGTTTTGCATGGCTGGGAGCCATTGTTTTCTAATGCCATTTCAATCTGCCAACTGCATCTTAAAACCCATGACTCACTTTAATGTCAGTAAAACCTAGTGAACTTTATCGCTGAAAGACCATAGATTACTTAAGCCCTGATGGGTGCTAAAATATAAAAACTCAAAACAGTGCGTTTTAATCAGGGTTCAACAATAACAAATAATAATAGTAGTACTAATAGTATATATATCCATTTAAAAAAAAACAATGATATAAAACAATAATAATTTGTAGTTGTATAAATATTATTTTAATAATATTGTCCTTATTGTTGAACCCTGATTAAAATGCATTGATTGGATTTTATGCAATAATATTTATAATTGTGAAACATTTAAATAAAAAATAACTATTATAATTACAATTATTACTATTAATACTTTTATACATTTAACAAAAATATTGTCAAGGCAAAAAAAAAAAAAAAAAATAGTTGAGTGCAGAAAATAAGTAGAGACTATTAATAGCGAGACTGAACACTCTATATCACTCCAAAACTCACAGCTGCAGTTGCGTCCGTTTGCCTCCAGGATGTAGTGGGAAGCGCAGCGGCACTGGGCTCCAGAGGGGGATGCTAGGCAGAGATGGGCGCACTGGCTGTTGTTCTGCGAACACTCGTTGGCGCCATCTTGTCTAGAGGAGTGGAAAACCAGGATGTCCATGACATACTCCAGGTGCCCCTGCACTACGGTTCGGTTCAAGCCACTGCGCTTGTCCGCCCGCTCAATACTGCGCAGGTTCCAGTCGGTCCAGTAGATGTAGTCACGATACTGGGTCAAGCCAAAAGGATGAGGAAGATCGTCAGCCACTATCTCCCTCTGCAAACCTGAGGACAATGCTTTTATATTTTAATAACGAGGTAGGATGGTGCGATACGGACTATAACTCAAGAGTCATTTATGGTGATGATTTGTCACCTTGCATGTTTGTAGACTCAATCATGCAGGTGTCCAGGTCTGTCCAGTAGAGCCGCTGGTCGATGTAGTCAATCGTAAGCCCGTTGGCTCGGCCCACTTTGTCTACTAAAGTCACGATGTTACTTCCGTCCATGTGAGCGCGGGCTATCCTGGGACGACCTCCCCATTCAGTCCAGTACATGTACCTGCAAACCCAAATGATTTACTTGACAGCATATCTAACAAAACTAGAACTTTACCAGTAGAGCCCAACAGATAAAGGATTTTGAAGGCCGATACCGATACAAATAAAATAAAATCCGATATTTCGATGTATCGGATATATTGATATATACATATACATTTTTTTTTAGAAACGCGCAACAAAACATTAACAGATTTCCTTAACATTAGTTATTTTGAGTTATTTATGAGTTTTAACTAAAATAATATGATGATGAATTTTAAAAAGAAATTTGTTTCTTTCATTGTCACAACAAAACAAACTGATGATAGTGGCATTAGCTATGGTTAGCTAGCCTATGATGAGCCATAATTTAGAAATGGATAACGTCATACTGCAAATTGTAAAATATACATTTTCAATACAACAGGCCAAGGAGAGATGATATGTCTCATTGCTTTAACTGTCACGTGCTATTAAAGAAATACGTCATTCACATTGTCAAAAGTTAAAAGGGACAGTCAGTCAACTACACTGTAACAACGTAACATAACTATTACTAGCTAATTCCGCTTCACTCTCGGCTTATTTAACAGCAGCAAAACTGGACATGATAGTCACAAATTTTGTCATGCTTATTTGAGTTAAGAGAACTGATGCGGATGTTCTTTTAATCGTTATTCAAGCAATGTATGTCTCGTGACCAGCTCAACGAGTGTTGCCAACAGGGACTGTGTAGAGTGCCCTCTGGTGGACAAACTATACAACTCCAACACTCATGACATGGTTCAAGCGTGTTTCGTCCGTTTTTATTTTATCTTTGAAATATTAATTTATCGACCATTATAACTGCCGATACCGATAGTTTGTAAAATGCCTAATATCGGCCTGCCGATATATCGGTCTGGCTCTATTTACCAGCCATCACATTATATACATACAAACACACACACAATGTATACATACACACATACAAACGTATAAACACACACGTATATACATACATACATGTGCGTACTCACACACACACACAATTCATTTTTTTGTCATTTTATTTGCTATATAATGTATGATTTATTAATTAATTTTATACATTAATAAACAAACATATTTATTAATTTCGTAATTTATTTTAAAACGATTAATTAATAAACAATAAATTAATAAAATGTATCTAACAACTAAATAAATTAATAGTTCAAGCTAATTAAAGGAAAAGGAATAACAGGGCTAAGCTTCCTACGTTTAACAACACAAATGTTACTTTTCCCCCTCCATTGGGTAAGCAAGCAGTGAAAAGCACACGAGACCAATCCCTCAACCCACTCATTACACCACTGGGCTAAGAGTCAACTGAGTCAACAGCTCTCAGTGCTAAGGTAAGAAGAGACAATGCTGAGGAATGTGTCGGCTAATAGAGGCAGTCGTGCCTCAGAAGCCACAGGAATGCCTGCTGGGCGCTGGAGGACATGACTTCACTCCTCTGAGCCACACGCAAGGGCTGTGGCATGTTGGCACTTGTCTTCTGCCACACATACAACTTGATGCCCTGAGGAAGCACTGTAATACCAATAAGCGTGTCTGTGTTTGAGTATGAGAGTTAAATCAGATATTTAAGTAGTGGTAATTATCGATTAGCATACTTCCAGAGGGATAACAAATGTAGGAAGCCTATGGTTAACCATCACAGACGGATGGGTGAACACTATGTATGCAGTGAATGGCAGACACTAGGTTGAAGAAGTACTTAGTATGCAATGAATATAAAGGGCACAACTCTAGCTACAAGAGTCCGAGTCAGAGCAGGACCAGTGGTCTTACCCATTGGCAGGGTCCAGAGCAAGAGAGCGAGGATTATCCAGGTCTTTACAGACCAGCACTTGTCGGTACTGGCCGTCCAGACGGGCCACTTCAATTCGGTTGGTGCCGGTATCCGCCCAGTAGAGGTTTCGACCCATCCAGTCCACAGCCATTCCCTCAGGGTAGTCCAGGCCAAATTCAATGACTGGTTCAACCAAACTGCCATTCATGAAGGCTCTGCTGATAGTCTGAAGCAGAAAAGTAATCAAGTGACTAAATACTAATGCTAAAGACAATTCCTTATAAAACACAATGTTTTAATTTCCACTCTATTGATTAGAGAGGTTTATGTTAGATCAGATGCATCTTCTATCTTGAACAAGATTGTCTATCATAACCATTCATATGTTTTTTTTTGTTACACAACGCAAGATTCTTGAACACATTTAAAGCTGTAGTCTGGTGTTTTTCCTCTTTGTCGCCATCTCTGTTCGAAATCTGCAATTGCAGTCATTCGCGGAATTATCAACTTTACATGAGTTGTACTTCAACACCCTTCGACACGGCACAGCGTGGATGAACACAATGTTTGTGGAGAGTGTGAGGCTGTCAGTCACCACACCGGTGTGGATACTGGCATTCAGAATCACAGATTATTATTTTTAGAAATATGACCAACATAAGAATTTTCACCAGTAAATGTCATCTGAACTAGTAAGAAACATCCACTTTTGTTCTGGTTCTGACATTGCAGTAAATCGCGCTGATTAAATCTAAAAAACGCTTATCACGCAAAACCGTGCAAATTATTCTTTGTTCTCAACTTGTTCATGTTAAAAATGTCAGCATTGCGTGACAAAGTTTAATTATAAGTTTAATTATATCAAGTGCTGTGAGAAAAGGCCATAAATCTCCACCTCCAACATCCTCACACTCATAGCCAACTAGCCGAGACTCTTCTTTATGTGTACAGATGTGACGTAATGACGCAAAGACAAGCTCGAATCTCCCACAGAAATCCACCAGTATCACTGGAATTAAAAACATGATTACAAGCTTACCGCTTTGACTCGAGCTAAGTCAAGCAGATAGTTTTTGAACACTGGCTGGTTATGTTTTTTGGATCATTTTTAAACCAAAAACGGGTTAAAACCCACAACGGACTGCAGCTTTAAGAAAAAAAATTGTTTTGTTAAAAATGAACTAAAATAACAACATTATTGAAAATAGAAATGACCAAAATTAAAGTGCTTTTGCACTGGAGGAACCTTTTCATAGTTCCTAGAACTATTGGCAGAAGTACCCACTTTTTGGCGTCTTCGCACCACAGGAACGGGAAATGATTCTCAGAACTCCTTTTCGGGGGAACTAAATTAGTTCCTACTTAATAGTAGAGTCTATAGCCGCTTTCCGACCAAGTAGTTACAGGAACTTAGTTACAGGAACTCTCCACTTCTAAACAGTTCTAAGAACTACTCTCCCCCAAACTCGGTTTTGCTGCTTGCGTTCGCACTGGCCAAGTGGCTATAGGAACTGGTAGGAAGGGTAACGCAAGCACGGCGGCGGTCTTTATAGGGTCATCCCTAGACGTAGCGCGGCCATATACAATAACAACAAACCAGCATGGAGGAGGCTATTGCAATGTTCCTGTTCTGCCATGACGGGACCTTAATAACGGAGAACGAACGGCGGCGTTTAAAGATTATGCTTGAGTTCTGTACAGAGAAACACAGAAGACGAAGGCTCCAGCGTAATATGATATTAAGTAATATGATGGAAGAAGATAAAAGAGGCAAACAAAACGACGGGTAAGTTTAGCTAGCATTTGCAATCAGCTGGTTGAATGCGTTATGTTTGTCTTAATCCTCGTTGTAATGTTTTGCAAAAACAAACAGCGTATGGCAGACAACGCGCTACAAGTTCCGTGTTGACAGTGGGCATGACTTACAAGTTGAACCAATCAACGTAGACCTAGGGAAAGGGAACTAAAAAAGTCCTCGCTCTAGACTAGGTACTGAAATAGTTGTAGGAACTACGGTCTGAGGAACTAAAAAAATCCCCAATTTAGTCCGGTCGAAACACGAGAAAAAAAGGGTTATAGGAACGTTAGGTTCTAGGAACTGCAAAAGTCCCTCCGGTCGGAAAGTGGCTAATCCCAGCACGAGAGGAACTATCAGTGACGTAAGTGTATGCTGATGAGCTGAACCAAGCAAACAAGACAAAATAACAGCGAATCCAGAGTCACTGCAGAGTTCCTACTGGCGGTGCAAATGCAACCAGGAAAAAGGCCCTAGGAGAACATTTCGTTTTCAGGGAACAGCCCTGGTGGCTAGTTCCTAGAACAATCCCCTTATAACACAAGTGTAACATTCGAAAAATAATTAGTCCAACAGGCTGAAGTGCAGTTAGCTGCTAATGCTTTAATGCTACATTGTAAAAGACACTTTAAAACATTTTAAAAGGTTTTCTTGTCTAAACAACCTAAAAGTCCAGCTAAAGAATTTCCATTCTGGTTCAAGATTGTTTTTGTTTTCACCAGCACAACAATGTTTCTGAATATTTTCTTTTATTCACCCTTACAAGGAAAGATAACAGCCTTTCTTAAAACAAAACAAAACAAATATAATAATTCAAAAAATAAAAAAAGATCGGCTTCTTCAGATCTTTTGAGCTGAAACACCTTGGACGTCTTTCCCCTCTGACGTTTTACATCTGAGCTCAACAGCTGCTTTGGGTTAGAAGCTGATGAAATCGTTTTATCATCCTCCACTGATACTGTGAACTTTGTATAATCCTGGGTTTTAAAATGATTTTATGTACAATCGTACGCTCAAAATGTCAGAATCACTCACCGCCACAACGTTCTGTTTTAAAACGAGGTGAGACGCACTAAATTGCCAAGTTAAAATCATGATGAACACAAAAGTAGTCCATACCTTGGTGCTGACGTCGGTCCAGTAGATTCTGTTTTCTAAAACATCAAAGTCCAGTGCGGAGGCCTCCTTGACCCCGGTGAGTGGAATGGGCACATCGTTGCTATTGGTGCCCAGAGAGATGCTGCGTATGTCAGCGCGGTTGGTGAAGAGCAAAAAAGCTTCAGGAACCACACAAGTCTGCAGGTCACTCAGCAACTCCAGGCCCATGGGGCAGGCGCAGGTCAGACCCTGAGGCCGATGAAAGCACAGGTGACTGCAGCCGCCGTTGTTTTCCGCACAGCCGTTAGTGCCTGAACACACACAAACGGAGATCTACGCATCAGCTTCATGGACATTCATTGATGCATTTTTGCATTTTTTTAATAGATTATTTATAAATAAATATTACAAAATATTGCCTTTATATTTTTGTATTCTATATTTTAGTATTATTCTTTTGAAATACCTTTTATTTTTAGTTTTAGTTGACCTTTTGTCATTTTTATTTATTTATGTTTTTTCCCCATTTAATTAATGGGAATTAATTTAGCTTTAATTTATATTTATTTCAGTTTTAGCTATAGTAATTTTAATACTTCAAGTTAAGGCAACATTTCAAATTTTCCTTTGTTTTTATCTAATATTTTTATTTTTTGAAATACTTATGGTGCATTTTTTTGAAAATATAATTCCGCATTTTTCGATTGGCGAAAATTATATTAAAGTTTTAGTTAATGACAACAATACAATATCTAAATAATTGTATTAACATTATATATGAATATAATATCAATTGATATTATATTATATCAAATAATATAAAATTGAATATAATTAATATAATTTCAATATAAAAAGATAACATTTTTATTCATAATAACTTTATATATATAAAAAATTAAATGTAATAAATGTAATATTTTTACTGTAAATAATTTGAAAAAAAAATTTTACACACACATATACATATATATAAAATACTGAAATATAAACATTCAAATAACAAACAATAAAATATTATTGTATATATATTATTGTATGTGTATATATATATATATATATATACAGTATATATATATATATATATATATATATATATATGTATAGATTTTTTTTTTACTTTATTATATAAAGAATATTATTAATATAATCACTGTCCTGATTTTCCATGTACCTTTCAGGAAGACCATTAAACCATTTTAAGTAAGGTTAAACCATTTCAAGTCAGAATATTTTTAAAAGCGAGAGATCTTACCAGAGGTCTCTGTGACTTTTGTGGCTTTGAGACCCATGAGGTCAGGAAGTTGCTCGACGATGACCTCACGGGTGGTGTTGGCAATGTGAACTCTTTCAATGCTCCTCCGCTGCCAGTCAGTCCAGTAGATATACTCCCCCAACAGCGTAAAACCAAAGATATGAGGTAGTTTGTCCTCTAGAATGGTCATCCTATTGGTGCCATCGACATTTATGACCTGTGAATAAAAAAAGAATAAATTTGGTTCACCTGTCACCTGTCAACCATCCAATTTCACTGTACTATTCCTTTAAAATAAAAATTGACAGTCGTATGTGTGGTCAGATCAAACGATTTCAATTAACAGCACAAAACAGGAAACAAACTAACAAATCAGCCTGAATCTGTTTACGCTCGCCAAACAGCTGTACACCACATGCACAATTGGACAGATCTCCAAATACTCAGATATTTGAACTGCCATAATTGCAGTATCCTAATCCAAACCAGCTAGGATTTCCCAATTGTGGAAAAAAAAAATCCCCAACCAAATATGTAACTGCCAAAAGAGTAGCTATTTTAAGTCATTACAGAGTACGCAAGCTTGAGCATGACTCTTTGAATCTCTACATTTTTTTTTTTCACTAAAGAAAGGCTACAAAATCATTCCTATTCCAGTGAACGTGACAAAATAAGATTCCAGTCACAAGGGTTGCATTACAGGGAGGAAAATAACGCAAACTGATATAGGGAGTGGAGCCAGGACATGCCTGAATCTTTAAAAAAAAAAAAAAAAAGCGAGAGAGAGAGAGAGAGAGAGAAAGCAAGAGAAAGTGACAGATGGGAGGTTGAAACCAAGTGGGTTGCTGGGAATTGGGTTTGTTGCTGAAAAGGTTGCAATTACTGTTTCTGGAAACAGTCCTGACATTACTACTTCTCAAAATAGACGGCTTTCCATTTTTCACATTTAGCAAACGGGTGTCAGTTGCAGTAAATGCTAGCCACCTAATCAAATCCATTCTGGAAAAAAATGTCGAAAACTGAAATGAGCAAAACCTCGAAAGCTACAGACTTTCTCCGTGGCTTATTACTGCAACTTATCCAAGTTCAAACACTTGCAATGTCGTTTTCCAATGACTGAAAGCACCATTTCACCACTTCACAAATATGAGTTGATAAAAGCGTTAATTTTTATTACCATTATTTTTGATAATACACATAATGTACTCAATATGAAGTCATTACTGGAAAGCATCCATGCTTTTTATGTCGCAAAAGTTATTGGGAGTTTTTGACATACTATACCTGTGCAATCAGACACTAAGAAATGCACAGGCTTTTTTTTACTATTTTAAAACCGCCTACAGCCAGATGTCTTTGTTTGCAGAACGAAACCCATGACAGTTTACTCTATCATGTCTTCTCCCTGAATGATGAATGAGATTATAAACGCTCAAACGAGCAGGTCAAGATTGAGTGACGGGCGTATTAATGTAGCATATTGTTCCTGGGTAAAGTAGCTCTTCGAACAAAGACTTCCTGTGCGCTGTCTTTCCCAACCCAGAGTTCTTCCTGTGAGGACCGGCGGAGGGGGTTTTGGGATTGGGGCGGTTGCCAGCGGCTGCCAGGGAGGGGTGTCCACCTGATTTATTTCTGTAATGCAGGCTTGCGGAGAGGCTGCCTTTCCTCCGTGAAGAAAGTAAGAAGAGAGATGGAAAAGAAATCAGTGCACATTATTTTAAATTAGCACCTTCCTTTCTTAGTAATTTTGGCAATATGGTGTAATCTCGTGGGGGTTGGGAGGGAAGCTGGTACATATGCCACCCCCCGAGAAGGCAAATACTATGTTGGAAGTAGCATAAGAACGCAGTACGAGTATTATTTTAGCAGAAGGAAGTATGCATACTCAAAGCTTGACAGTGCAAGAGTTTCATTTACTTGTCCAACTACCGGTATGTAAGAAATGATGGACGCTTTATGAAATTTAAGTTATAAAAAAGTTTTGTCTGGACTGACAGCACTCCGAATGTACAAAAAAATTAGCTCAATGTTAAAATTGAACAGAGTTCTCCTTTAAATATCTTAAATGGTATAAAAAAACATCTTAATAAACACATTGTTGATAGCAGCCGGAAAAATTAAAGCAAAGCACATACATACCAAAATAAGAGTCTCTGTTAATTAAAAGTCCAGCATTATTAATAAAGTTTGTCTGTTATAATATTCCCTAAAATTTTTAACTTAGAAGAACGTGCTAGTTGGGGAGCATGAAGCTCTGATATTGTGCAAAATACAGATAACATAATATATTTACAAAAATTTAATCATAAAAGTAATCCATACAGCTCCAGGGGGTTAATAAAGGCCTTCTGAAGTGAAGCGATGTGTTTTTGTAATAATAATAATTTTTTTTTTTAAATCCATATTTATAAATGTAAAAACTGTAATCACTGGCTTTCGGTAACGGGCTTATGCGAGTCTAGTTTCGGCAGAAGAGAGAGAACTCTATGACCCGACGCATGACGTATTGATGAACACAGAGGTGCAGAGGATCGGATGGCTTGAGGGAGAGTTCATTCAGAAATCATTTTTTTAATTTAAAAAAATAATAATGTTTGGGTGAACTCTCCCTCAAACATTAAGACATTCAGAAAACAATACAATACAATACAATTCAACAAAACAATACCAGATTTCATATATATAAAATAATCATACTTATTTCTGAGATATGTAATAAGGTCAAGCAGAATAAATAAAAAAACACACCATGAAATGTAACATTGTTATGTGAAACATTTATTCCACATTTCACATACTGTACATACTAATTTTTAAATAAAAAAAGTGGTATTCTGTACAGTATGCAGCATGAGCTCTACTGCCTCTGTCTCGGTCAGAGAATGTGGTCTTGTGGATGGATTGAGGTGTTTTAATGCCTGGAAAAGTTCAACTTATTGTGAAAACCTCTTTCCTCACAGTTTTGAGACAGCAGCAGAGGCACTGACACTCTGGAGGAATGCTAACAGACACAGACAGTGGGCTGAAACCACAATGGTGCATTTTTCCTACACTCCTCCTAACACACAGACGTCTCGAGGGTTTAAACCGGGCGCCTTCCTGCGGGATGCAGACTTTTCTCAACCCTGGAGAAAGGTTAGAGGCCTACAGCAGTGCATGAAGGAAAAAAGCACGATGTGATGGGCCAGGACTTTTGACGCATCTTAAGAGCAGCATCTGATACTAAAACTATAACACAGTACCACCACAATACTTTTTTTTCCCTAAGGAGGTGACATGAACATGCATTTCAAGCTGCCTCCTGTCTTCTGAAAAGGCCACGACAGGGTTTTCAATGGAGGAGGGGCCCCAGACTACAAAAGTGTTTGGTTTTTCCCACCTCCTTCACAAAGCCGTCGACACATGATGTGACAAAATGGTGTTTCTATGGCACCAATGCAGAGCGGAGACACAAAACACACCCATGGACCTTCATGGAGGCCCATCTTGTGTGGTTCACAAAATTATTGTTTTTACTGTATTTTTTTAGATCAAATAAAAGCAGCCTTGGTGAGACTTCTTTTAAAAAAGAAATTGTAACCAAATCTAAAATGTGCACAGGATGTCGCAATCGTATACAGTTTATATGGTCTTTAACACGCAACATATTCATTTGTTAAGCTTGAGAACAAAACAAAAAAAGGCTTGATCCAGTTTTCCCATGGCCGCCATAGAGTGAGGTAGGAGTTCTTTCCACTTGTGTAATCAGGAGTTTTATTGGATGGCATACCTTGCCGACATCTGTTTCCCCTTTGCTGCAGCATTGGACATTGTTCCTCTACTAGCATTGACCCCTCCTGTCCACTCCACCACTGCATCCCAGCAGCATTCCTCAAATCCCGTTCTATGAAATCAAACTTGCTCGCTTGTTTCAGCGGGAGTTGAGTGAAAGGGAAAGGGTGGAGTGCTACAAAACTAATTCACTGATCTCTGGCAAAACCATATGTTCACTCAAGAGATCAAGTTTGCAGCTGATCGATCTGAAACCCCAGCAAAGTTCCTGGAGTATTTAAGGGGGGATGGTAGAGTGAAATGAGGGGAAACCCTTGGATTGGGGGGGAGGTGAGGCCTATAGAAACGCATGGCTGGCAGTGCACACAGAGGCTGTGTGTGTGTTTAGGGAGTGGCCAGCTGCCGAACCCCCTTTAGACCCCAGCAAACACAGGAAGGTCTCTGGGGTCACACAAACACACAAAAGCAAATGCTGATGGGACTGAAGGCTTTAGATACAATGATAAAAACCAGAACACTTACAGAGAAGCTAAATGTACTTTCTGTGTAGGATATAAACTAAAGCAAAACTAATGAACACATTGGCAATAAAACTGTTTTTACTGTATTTTTGATCAAATAAATGCAGCACTGGTGGAGCATGACACTTCTTTCAAAACATAAACATACTTTTGAACGGTAGTGTATGCATATGCTAAAATTAATATTATAATACTATTAAAAAACAAAAATAAAATAAATGTGGTAATTACAAAATATTCACAAAAACCTTTGATGGTCCTCTCGTCAGCGGGAGTCTTTCTTTTTGCTTACAAAAATGCTATTCAATTTTCAGAGAGACAATTAGACATGGCCATCGAAACTGAAAGAAGGGTGGGTCTTTTTTTTCTCTTTGACGGCCTTTTTTTCCACTTCACAGAGAATTATGCACCGAGAATAGAGAGTGCGAACCCTAATTTTGATGAAGGAAAACATAAAACGTATACAACAAAGCCCCCCAAAATTGTCATCAATAACGACAAAAAGTCAAGATGCTGGGTTTGTTTCTTCAAAGCCAGATTGTAAAAAGTGTCCTGGCACCAGGGTGCCAAGCAAATTCAATATGAAAGCGAGTGAGGTGACAGCATGGCCTCAGAAAACACAGAGCTATTGAAAGAAAGAGAGAGAGAGAGAGAGAGAGAGAGAGAGAGAGAGAGAGAGAGAGAGAGAGAGAGAGAGAGAGAGAGAGAGAGAGAGAATTAAATGAAGGCTGAGCTTATCAGAACACACTTCTATAATACAGAGATGTTAAACTTATAAAGGTTGTTTAATCCATCAGGATTGTATTTTATAATTTTCAAGATGTGGATGTCTGCAAAAAGCTAAACTTTTTAACATTTACAACTGACAGACAGACAGTCAGAGAAAGAGACAGACAGAAAGGCTGGCAGGCAGACAGAGAGACAGACAGATAAACATACAAATAGAAAGATAGACAAATACAGACAGACTGATCGAGAGATAGAGAAACCAACAGACCACAGACAGGCAGATATACACTACCGGTCAAAAGTTTTAGATCAAGATTTTTTATGTTTTTAAATGAAGTCTCTTCTGCTCACCAAGGCTGCTTTATTTGATAAAAAAATGACAAACAGTAATATTGTGAAATATTATGACAATTTAAAATGACTGTTTTCTATTTTAATATATTTTAAAATGTAATTTGAAAGCTGAATTTTCAACATCATTACTGTTGCTGATTACACATCAGTTTTCAGTGTCACATGATCCTTCAGAAATCATTCTAATATGCTGATTTTATGCTCAAAAAACAAATTATTATTTTCAATGTTGAAAACAGTCATGCACCATTTTCCCCAAAAATCTATGATGAATAGAAAGTTCAAAAGTTCAAAAATATAATCTTTTCTATTCTAACATTATAATTGTCTTTACTGTAACTTTTGATCAATTTAACTCATCCGTGATGAATAAAAGTATTTTCTAATTTCTTTCCCCAAAAAATAAAAAAATAAATTCTTACTGACCCCAAACTTTTGAATGGTAGTGATTAATGTTACAAAAGCTTTTCCATTTCAGATCAATTCTGTTCTTTTGAACTTTCTATTCATCAAAGAATCCTGAAATAAAAATGTAAAAAACTGTTTTCAACATGGATAATAATCATAAATGTTTCTTGAGCATCATATCATAATAATTTCTGTAGGATCATGTGAGACTGGAGACTGGAGTAATGATGCTGTAAATTCAGCATTGATCACAGGAATAAATTACACTTCACTATATATTCACATAGAAAACCGCTGTTTTAAATTGTTATAATATTTCACAGTATACTGTTTTTTTTTGTTTGTTTTTTTATCAAATAATTGCAGCCTTGGTGAGCAGAAGAGAATTCTTTTAAAAACATAAAAAAAACCTTACCGATCTAAAACTTTTGACCGGTAGTGTATATAGATAGATAGATAGAGAGAAACAGACAAAGAGATAGACAGACAGAGATATAGATAGAAACAGACAGACAGATAATAACAAAAATAACACTAATTCCAAAATCTTCCATTGAAGGGGGGAAAATTATGATTTCTTGATAAACTAAATTTTGACAAGAGAGAGACATCCGTTTTCTTTGTTGTTTAAAGGACTTAAGTGTGTGTTCACGCATCAAAACGATCGGACGCTGAATGTAAAACCTTGTAACAGAACAAACACATCTGCACTTGGATGCCAAACCCTGAGGAGTCACCTGCCAGATTTTTTCAATTACCCAGTCAAGAATAAAATCCTGCAAAATAACCTCCCCTTTCTGCTTGAGCTTTGAAACATCATACGATTTCACCTGAGGTTTGGCCGGCTCTTCTGACAGGCCGACTCTGCTGTGGATGATATTATCTTTTTATCGGTTGTTTGCTTGTCTGGGCCAAGAACAGCACTGCCTTAATTCAAACAGAATGATCGGCCACTCTGCTTCTCTCTCTTAAAAAAAAAGAAAAGAAAAAAAAAGTCTCGCCATTCTGCTCGGTGCTGCGTCTGCACTTCCCCCGACGTTGACTGAGCTCGGGGAGACAGGCGCTGAGAAAGTTCCCAATGAGAAATGCTGGCGGATCAAAAAGTGAATGAAAGATGCGACTTGACGGTTGTAAAATTGCAAAAATATTGACTCATGTTCCTGCAGGTCATCCGCTTACAGACGACTCCCACGGGCTACTGGAGTCCTGAGAGGGAAGTTATCATTCCCATGGCCTTGCATACAACTGACAGCATACAACAGAAACCAGCATGTTAAACAGTCGGTCTCGGATATTTATTATAAGAGCCACATTTGAGACATCATCTTTAGGCGTCTTGAGAGGAAAAAAGTGATATTAAAATTATATTCTAAATACTTGATGTTCTAACAGTCTGGAGACAAAAACAAAAAGACAAATGAAGAGTTCAGATGCAAAAGCCTCTAAGTGCCATTTGAAATTTTCTTCTAGAATGATAATTTTTATTAAGCTTGTATATTTAAGTTCAGTGATTTCACTTAAATGGCAATGATAATTACCTATTAATTGTTATTTAAGTGAAATTACTGAACTTAAATATACAAGTTTGATAAAAATCATCATTAAAGAAGAAAATTTCAAATGTCATTTAGAGGCTTTTGCATCTGAACTCTTCAAATGTAAATAATTTGTAAATAATAAATATATGAACATACTATACCTACATATTAGGGATGCACGATATATCGGCCAGCATATCGGTATCGGCCGATATAATGTTATCGTTATCGGCCTGTTAAGAAAATCTGGCCGATATATTAAAGCCGGTAAATAAAATATTATTCCCTACAGCTGAGACACTTGTTGAGCACTGTTTGTTTTTGATTTTCTTGAAATATTATTGAAATCTCTTTAAAAAAAAATGAAAATATGGTTTGGTACAACATGTGCAGCGCAAATCTGTCATATCGGCTATACAACACTATAATGAGAACATCATTATAATTGTGCGCTTGGGACATGGATTTAATTGTGAGACTTTTGTTTTTGTAATCAGGCTCTCAAAATTAGATACAAATTTGGATTTAAGTTTATCTGCCGATATATCGGTTATCGGATTTCAAATATAAAGAATTATCGGTTATCGGCCAAAATTTTCATATCGGTGCATCCCTACTAAATATATGTTATAATATACACACACACACAGAGTATACTGTACTGTAAATATACACACATTGATACAGAAGTTTAAATAAATGAACATATTTTTATTGAGTATGTGACCCTTTCCATTTAGACTTCATGCACCATCTCCGAATTTAAGGAGACATGTAGACCAACCTCACAAAAATGTTTGTATCCTGTTTACTCGATTCCTAAACAAGCCAACATTAGTAAATGCATCAACATCCGGTGGATATCTGACATTACTTTCAGATGCCTAACGCTTCTTTGAGAGAAAAAAAAAACCCTCACACACCCAGACTCGGGGAGTGGAGCTCTTATGTTTTGACAAAGAGCAGTAAGATGAGAAGGTCAGACAGTCGAGAGGAAAGTATTCACCAAAACTGTCACAAATGCTACATTTAAGTTAGACTGCAATAAGGCAGCAGAAACGTGACTCATATACTCTGGCAAAAATAAATTGGCAACACTTTAGTTTAGGGTCAGATTCTCACTGTTAAAGCTAGGGTATACGATTTCAAAGATTGTTCATTATTAATATCCTTGTTTAGATGCAGGTTATGGTTATATAGTACAATCCTAACAATATGAATAGAAAAAAGAATGAAAAAAATCCATTCACTCTATTGGCTGTACAGCCGCAGAAAAGTTGACCAATGTAAGCTGTGCGGCCACTTTCTGCTCGGGTTAGATAAACCTTTGGCTGTCCCAGGCAGAACAGCATACTACAGCATACTAAAATGAATAAAGTATTCATTTTAATTTTCATTGCATATATAATATTATATTCAATTATATGATATATTATTAGTTAGTATAATTATTACTAACACATACAAACATAAATCACACATTAATTTATAATATTACTATTAGATAATTAGATTATATGCTATACAAATTACTTTATCCAACATACAATTTACATTTACATTTAGCCGGAGCTACTTCTCTCTATTGATGTCTATGGCGAGTCACGCCGGCACTGGGCACCTCTGCATCCGAGTCGACCCAGGATAAAATAGTCTGAATATAAACACTTATTATAGGCGTACCGTCGTGATTCAGGATAAGTCAAAAACGCGGTTTGGAAAATGGATTCATGATGTAGCCTACTCGTTTATTTTGAACATAAGTTACGGACTGCAGCAGCTGATACAACAGTGTTCTGTTGCGCGAGCGTCCACTCGCACATTCGTAAAAAATGGTCGCAGTCTGGAACCCTGATTTAGCTGACGCTTTTATCCAAAGCGACTTAAAATTGCTATATATGTCAGAGGTAGCACACCTCTGGAGCAACTAGGGGTTAAGTGTCTCGCTCAGGGACACATTGGTGTCTCACAGTGGATTCGAACCCGGTTCTCTTACACCAAAGGCATGCGTCTTATCCACTGCGCCATCACCACCCTGTCTCTCAACCAATTCCGGTCTGTAAACTTGAAGCCTGATGTAGCAGTGTGTGTTTCCGTAATGGTTTGGTCACCCAACATTATTTCCACAAACTCCCACCGAAATCAATGGATTCATAATGTTCTTTGACTCGCGTAAACTTTAAATGTTCCCATGCTGATCCGTCTACAGTAGTATGCTGTTCTGCCTAGGACAGCCAAAGGTTTATCTAACCCGAGCAGAAAGCTACAAGTCTCAATTGGCTGTAAATTCAAAAACAATGTGTTTTCTCTGGGGTACATATGGGATGCATTGTGAGCAGACAGCAGAGTCGACAGCTGCCGGTGACTGCTTACCACAACACTGCTGCTGCTGTGTTTTTGGGACTGCTGCTGTATTATGTTAATAATCCGTGAACATCTCCAGAACAGGAGCGGAGAGCTGGGCGACTTCCCCCTTCACCACCCTCCCGCTGACAGATGTGGGACAGTGGCGAACATCCCTCAGGAAATGAGATGGATTGCGGTGACAATAACCAAAGCTACAGGATAGGAATGACTAGGAAAGCGGAGTGAAACCAGGCCAAGGGTGGCAGACGTTACACTTTTACAAGTCTCTCTTGTAACGTGAGAGACATGGAATGAGTAACCGGTTGCAAAAGCATGAAACACCCATATAGTATTCTAGGGCAAATAATTATAACTGACAATAAACAGCATTTTGTGGTCAGTAAGACAACAGATTCATTTACTTTTTGCATTTTAACTCTTCCAGTGTTGCATGAACCACTGCTTTTTAATTTGGTGACAAATTGTGAATTTCCTGTTACAAAATATGATAATAATATCATTTATATAGAGCTTTCACAGACACAATGGCCGCCAAAGCGGTTTACATATTGCCTCACATTCACCCATTCACTCACCCATTCATACACCAACGGCAGTGTCAGCCATGCAAAGTGGAACCGGGGACTGAACCACCATTTCATTTTAAACGTGTTTTCGAAAACTCTAAAATTGTATATTTACTGGATTAATGCAACACACTGTCATGCAATAGGTACAATATGCTTGTCCATACATTAATATGATATCTGATTGGTCCAAAATATCCAAATATTTAGTGTTTTTCCTTACTTGAAACTAACAGAAAATTGGAAAGAGCACATTGTAGAGAAGATCATTCAGATTAAAACAAGCCAAAACAATGTAATGTGCATAAAGAAAAAAAAAATCTAATGTTATTTTTTTTCAAGCAATTATTACTATTTAAGCACACATAAAACACTATATGCACACACAACAATCTATTCATCTACATTATCATGACTAAGAGTCATTTTAAGCATTTCTGCAGTCTGTCAAAGTCCTGCTACTCTGTAAAAATATTACATTTGAGCGTTTTTGTTTTCTCAAACAATTTTTAAAAAAAAAACTGCATGAGTGAAAGAATTGGATTGTGCGCGCAGAGCTGGCCACAGGAGATGGAAAATATTACGAAAGTCAGGTGTCTTTTATACCCCTATAATTCAAGTGAAACCGTGTATCCTTGGAGCCTGGAACATCAAAGTTTAAGACCTCATGGTGAAACAGCCAGCAACAGCAACAAAACTGTTACCAGGCAATTAACTATAGTGCTGTTTGGCTTGGACTACCACTGGCTGGATTTGGCCCGCACAAAGGCGTAAACTTACAATTCTGTCGCATTTGAGCATATTCTAGTGGGAAAACCAAAGCAGAGACCACTCATCGTACCTACATGGTGGGCATCCATTCTGTTATGGTTTTCTGGCCAATATTCAATTACAGACTAAGTTAAAGACATATACACAAAGTGAACATACTGCCAAGTTCAATGTTACAATCCTAGCTAAATCATCATAATATATATTTTAGGGCTCTTCACGCTAATGCATGCAATTAATTCAATTCTTATCACGTTACATGAATCTAATTCAAATAAATTACTGAAGCATGTGTAATTGTGTCATTAACACATATACAAGCAGTTACAAAGATGCAAGCACCTGTAACACCTGAAATGGGGATTTCTATTCTAACCCTAAAGGCCAATGCACACGAAATTTTCGTATGCGTTTTTTCGTATTCGTGTTTCGGTGGCTCTGAATTATCAAAACACCATTCAAAAACCATTCAAAAACTGCTTGCCACGGATGCGAAAAACAGAAAATCGAACCCGATTCGATTTTTCTTACGACGGACCAAAGTTTCGGAGGCAGTTTGCAAGCGTCATTGACATAACGTGAGGTGACGTCGTATTTATTTTTTAACATGCAAAAATTTCGGAAGCGAATTTCTGACTTTAAACTAGGGCTGGGCGATATATCGAGTATGTACGATGTATCGTTATATTTTTTGAAACGATATGGAATGAGGCAATACCGTTTATATCGATACAGTAGTTTGATATGAGCACATCTGAAAAATAGCGGAGGTTGCAGTGTGAGCTGCTGCAGTGAAAGTAGCTAGGCTACGTAGTACAATTTGTCCTAAACATGACACAAGCTTATATTAATTGCGTCAAAATCACTTTGATATAGTTAACAAGTTTAAGGCAGCTTGCCGCCCTGTCAAATGCTCTGACAGACACTGTTGCTGACTGACAGATATACTTGCGCTGTTTAATGCGTTTGAGATGTGGTGCTTTCCTCAGTGCTCAACTTACATTTCACAGGTATATTCTCCATCTGTAAAAGTTAGAAAGTAAAGCAAATATGTCCATTTCACAACAAATATGTCCATGTCAGAAGAGGACGAGTTTCTGCAAGTGAATCTCCGCTAAAATTCATGCTTCCTTGAACGAGCGCCGGCGCGCGAATGCGCGTGAATAGTACTACGTAGTACGCAATAATTCTGACTAAAATAAACATATTGCTAAAATATTTGTTGTTGGAGAAAATAAATGTGCCATATGTGGAATTTTAAACCTACAAGTATATATTTTTAATGAAAGTGAAAGTGATTATAATGGGGTAATCAAATGCAGGCTAATATAATTAGTTTGTGCTTTTGTTTTTATTTTCATTTTTAGTTTAGCCTTTAGTCAATATAAAAACAAAAGCTTTTTGCACATAATATATTGCATAGCCTATATTATATTTGTTTCCATATCCTTCAATATCAACATTGTTTGTAGGATATCATTGGGCCGAATGTGAATATATATATATATATATATATATATATTTTTAAATATAAAGATTTTCTTTATCTAAATAGAAAACGTAGAAAGTACTGAGATATATATCGTATATCGCCATTTGACCAAAAAATATCGAGATATGATTTTTTGGCCATATCGCCCAGCCCTACTTTAAACCCTTAAAATTTTGATTCTCTGTTTGCGATCAGATCATTTTAAGCCGCGTGGGTGGTGATGGCGCAGTGGATAAGGCACATGCCTTTGGTTTGAGAGACCCGGGTTCGAATCCACTGTGAGACACCAATGAGGCGTGCGACCTCTGACATATTTAGCAATTGTAAGTCGCTTTGGATAAAAAAAGTCAGCTACATGAATAAATGTAAATGTAAGCCACTAATCTCCGGGAAAGTTTCCAATCCAATGATCCAGTAAGCAAATTTAAACAATCAGTCTAAAACAGTGTAAAGAAAATTGTCATTGTGTGATTACTTCTGAAGCCTCATGCGTAGCACTGTGTGAAATACATACAAAACAGAACATCAAAACACAGCTTTATAGCCAGATGACACGCAAACCACGTTGCTCGGTTGGATAAAGCAAACCAGCTTCTCACTAGAGATGTTTTGATGGATGAGGATTGTAATCAAAGCAAAGATGACTGCAGTGATGCACATACATCCACATACAGACATATGTCATCATTAACTAAAACTATTACAAATTGTTTTTGGAACTGTTTTTCTAAAAAACATAAGCTTAAAATGTTGTCTGGGCAACTTTAAGTTGAAATCCTAAAATGACTAAAACTGAAAAATTTACACAACAGTATTACTAAAACTTAATGTGAATTTAAATAAAACACAAAAAAATATCAACAGCTATTTCAAAGTTCTAAAAAAATTACACTAACATTAACAACAACACCAAAAAAAAAAAACCAAAAAAAAAAACCGAATAAACTATATGGCAACTTGGGTTTCTTACATGTGAAAATTCGGATGTAGTACGCAAACATAACATGCCAACTTCCTGCCTGGGAAGTTTGTTCTCTGGCAGTCTGCCAGACCTGTGTGGGACCTCCATCACCTGTACGAACTCCATGTACACGGAGATGCATTTGAAGCTCACAGCCTCTTCAAAACAGCTTATTCTACCACTACCGTCCAAATCAAAACAGCCCTCACTCTGATGGGCCTTAGATGTGCCGCTAACTCATAGACAAAAGAACTATCATTAGCATGGCCAATGTTTTAGCGAGAGGCCCCTCGCTGGAAAAACCCTGTGCAAATCAAGTTTCACGGCTCCTGCCGGCCACAATGTGCCAGGGCCATTGGAGCAAACGCTTTGGGGGGACTTTAGAGAAAAGCATTATTGATCCTCTTCACACTTATGTTTTTTTTTTTTGCCAGCATCCATCAGTAGACGAGCCCTCGGCCACCTCACATCGTTCTGCTGCAAATAAAAGCCCTCTTTCAAGCTGTTGCTTTTCATTGTCACGGTGTTGCCATACTGAAGGGCCATCAAAATGCACTTCAAGATCCATTGTAGTCAAATGGCTTTATTGAGAGGAAAATTAAGACTTTTAGGGAAGGGAAAAGGGGGAAAACGTAGCTATTAATACTTAACAGGCTATTTAAGCAGGGAAAATAGACATCAAATATTTTGCAAAGGGACTGGTTTACAATAATTTAATTTATCATTATAGACTGCACAACAAATTTTAGGTTTAGGTATGTGCAAAACTACATAGTTTCCTTACGACTGATCAGTCCACTAGCCGTTTAGGTAACCCACCGACTAGTTGACAAATATAAGGGTTTTAGGCTCACCTGATACCATTAAAAACTAGAAACTAATCGAAATTACTGCAAACTCTTCAAACCAGCATAAAAACAGTTTTTCTTAACAATACTCTCATCTCTGCTTGAGTCGACCCTAAAAAAAAATTCCTACAAGTTTTTTGCAAGTTGCGCTTCACTCTGTTCTACATATTTGCCTTTATGGGAACCCAGAAGGCACTGCACAATCAGGGTCACAAAAGACTCTGTGAAAGCAGAATCTACATAACTGCCCCACAAAGCGAGGGACTTACTAAACCGAGGACGGCACATCAGTCAAATGAGTTATCTTAAACATCTCTACACCGAGGGGGTGAATGAGGGGGTCTGCGGCGACATCTAAAGGGTTCAAAGGGGCGGGGTGAAGAAGGGGGAGAGTTTGACTGCACAGTAAATAGGCGAGAACACACGGAGAGAGCGACAGAAATGAAAGCCCCACAATTCCCATACGGTTTAAGAAAGAACCTTCCAGTGCAAAGTGCCAATAAGCAAGCCTCCTTTTCAGGCGTGCAGGACCTGAGATGAAAGAGGATGCTCTTGGCACTTATTCAAAATGATCCTTCGGTCGTTAAAGAGAACATGCCATGAACCTGAAACACCAGTTGGAGCTCTGTTTCGTGAAGGTGAGGGCATTCCAGGTGGTTGACTGCGAACGCAAAGTCCCTGGTTGTGTTTCAGCGTAGTCAAACGTAAGGATAAAAACCTTTTCATCAAAAGCATCATACCTTCAAAAGCATCATAAAAGTGGTTCATAATACTAATATTAAGTCTTCTGAAGTCAATAGCTTAGTGCGAGGATATTGAAGTCAATATTTACTGACTATCTTCAGTGAGCTGTTAACTGCTGGGCGATCGGGTCACTGAGTGAGGTGAAGATAGATTTGAAGATAGCTGCTTTCATGAACACACAAGGAGAAGCTCGGATGTCCGTTTGAAAGTGCATGATTGTAGCAATGATGCGTTAAAGGGATGAATCACCAATAATAAAACGGAAAATAAATAATTGATTCGATCCTAATTTATTCAATAGTTTCAGTTAATAGTAATGCAAATATAAGTCTGTTTCCCACACACAACTGTCATATGGACTACTTTTATGCTATTTTGAGCTTTTTCGATGCTCTAAAGATGGAATTGCAATTGCATGGAAAGGCCGTCAAGTGTTGCAAATGGATTCTGTTGTGTTTTTGTGTAATAAATATATCCATTTTTTTGTATTCTCACCATTATTTCAAGAAAATGGGAAGGAAAATTAAAGAAGAGACGAAAAAGAATGACGTGATGGTAAATGATGACAGAATTAAAAAAAAAGGGTGAATTATCCTGATAAGCCCAATTATGGCAGCCCTATATTACAAAAAAACATAAAACTATTTTAATAGAAACATCAACATAAAAATCATGTCTCAAAAACAGGTTGAAGAAACTGCTACATTGTCCTTTCACAAACATGAAAAAGGAACAATGGAAATGTCCCTAGCCCCAAATGCAATTCAACTTTTTGAGGAGGAAGGTAAAAAAAAAAGGCCTTTTCAGACATGGCCTATCACCAGCCGTGTTAAAGGGGGGAAAAGCAAGAAGGCAAGAGGGAGGGAGGAGGGCCCGAAAGCCTCCATTCCTCTATTTATAACCATTCAGGCAGTGAACAGCCACATTCCAAATGCCAGAAGGCACTTTTCAAAACTCCTCATTTAAAACTTAATGTTGTTTTCAGCTCCTAAAAAAGAACCGCCCTCCCTCATACCCACCATCAACCATAAGGAGCCAAGCGGGTAAAAAAAAAAAAAAGGCAAAGAGTAACATGTAAATGTGACTCTGTTCGGAGGCAGTCCAGAATCGTCCCTTTCAAAACAGAAAGGGCAGCTGAAATGAGGTAAGCGAGCATCAGTATGCAAAAAAGATAATCTTTAATGAGAAAATACTGATGGCCGGGCTGTCCTGAAACTCCAACGATTAGCACTTCAAGGGCTTTTCTTCCTTTCAGAGGGTAAGTGGGCCAGCTAAAGAATGGCCTCCGCCTCCATTAAGGTGAATCTGAAGAACCCTTGTGAGAAAAGAGAACAGAACACACTTGTCAGCTGCTAGGAGCCTGGGGAATGTGGCGCAGCCACCCAAAAAGTGCATCTGGTGCAGGGGTGGGGTGGCGTGCGTGGATTGAGGAGGACCTCCGCGAGGTTTCGCCTCTATTCTGTGCGGCTTTTGTTCTGGAGTAGGCAGGGGGTCAGTTCTGAACACATGACCACAGGGCTTCCCTCCTCAGCCAGAGCAGGAGAAAGGGTGTGTCTCAAATCTCCCTTCAAAACAATTATAAGAGGAACATAAAAATCACGAATGAGGGCTCTCTAATATATCTTAATTGTTCCTCCTAAATGGGGAGCAAATGAATGAAGTCTTCTGCTAAACAGATTTTTCTCCTCAGAAAATAACCCTGTCTAGACCAGAACAGTGTCTCAAAGTGTGGTCAGACCTGCCAGGATATTCAAGTCTGCAAACAAAAGTCAGAAATATCAGTGTGACCTCAAATATTTCGCATTAAAATTCATATATAGATTAAATTAACTGAGAAGAAACATTTGAGGCAAAGATGATCCTCAAATAATAAATAACCGAGCAACAAATGAGCAATAATAATGCTCCTCTAGGGTGACGATCCCAATGGGAAAGAACAATCACAAATAAGATTTATGTAATGTCTTAACCGTTTCTCAGTTACAGCAATGAGATTAAACAGACTCATACACCTCAGTCCCCAGGAATCTCAACAATGTCTCATGCAGCATCTCCCAAGGTAACTGCTAAATTCTGAACTAAATTATCTGAGCAAAATGTTTTTTGTATGTATCTTAAGGAGTAACATTTAAGACAAAGTTGATAATGAAATACTAATGCATAACAGACTCTTTTAATAAAAGAGTAACGTGAGCAATACCAATGCTCCCCTGGGTGACTGTGCTCATTTATACCTCAATCATTTTTGTCATTTACAGCGATGAGATTAAATGGAGACATTTGCTTGCGTCGCCTACTGCAAACAAGAAAGGCCACAGTAAGTCTCCTCTAGAGTTTCAGAGAAGATCAACAATGTCTCACACTGCAATCGGATCTACCAAGATTAAATTAAATTAAATAATTAAATATACAAGTAATTAAATATTCTGTTTATTTTTATTTCTCCCAAGAAAGTTAGGAAGAAATATATAAGAAGAGATTGTAACTTCAATGAAATATAACTCAACTCCTCATTAAATCTCCTGATGTATAAAAGAGCAACCTCTGTAGAGCCCGACCGATAAAGGAGTTTGAAGGCCGATACCGATACAAATATTTGTTGGTTTTAAAATCCGATATTCCGGCCAATATTTATTTTTATTTTTTTTTAAATTTCAGAAACGCACAACAAAACATTAACAGATTTCCCTAACATTAGAAATAGTGTAGAGTACCCGATATATCGGTCTGGCTCTACCTCGGGGCAACACAATGTTCCGGGGTGATGGTGAGTGACCAATCCATCTGAATTCATCCAAATGACGATTCTCGAAAAAAGGGCTTTCTGTTGCTGATTATAAACCGATTATAAAACCTAGGCTGCAAATCTAACAAAAAAACGACTCTCTTTCCTGTGGAGAATACGATGAAACTGTCAGTCAAGTAGACAAGCTTCAGCTAAACAGCAGTTTTAAAAAAAAAAAAAAAGATTTATTTTTGCCTTTGAGAGTGTAGAAGTCTGACATGGAACTGAATTGGGGGACAGGATCAGGAAAGGACCAAGACTCAAACCTGCGTCGCCTGAAGCGCAACCGTGCTATATGTCGGAGCGCTGCCTACGAAACAAACAAAAAAAAAAACCACTAGATAGGCAAAAATATATATATTTAAAAGGAAAACACCTTTAAAGAGTGCCAGTACTCAGTAGTCCTGGGATGACTCGACGAGGACTGTTGCACGTGGACTTCAATGAGCATCTGGCCTTTTACCGAACTCGATCTGTCAGCAGGAGTGCCCTAATCCTTAACTTATTCAGCTTGGCTTTAACACAGGAAAACACCACCTAGCTTCTCCCTTAGACGGCCACAGAAAACACCTCCGCATCTCAAAGAGTGAGTAAAGCAGAGTGCACGCAAACAGGGACTCGCGCAGTGTCGTGGTGGTTTTTAGGCCGCCCTTGCCCTGCTGTTCACCCTTGGCCCGCCTGTCCTACTGCCCCATCTCTTTAAAACGGCACAGCAGGAAACCTGGCAGACTGAAAAAAAGCCCTGGGTTACGAACAGGTTAGTTGTGATGGCATATAGCTAGCTGTGACTGTCGGCAAAATGTCCAAAGCAGGCTGCTCGCTGGGAGTTCAGTGTATCAATAAATAATACCTACCCTTTAAAGGCACAGTTTGAGTGCTCTTACATAAACTTGCCACACACCTAAGTTAACAGGTTTATGGGCTTACATAACATGTAATTGACTGTACTGTTATGCAGACAAAATTCAGTTTGTTAATGCGAGTTAATAAATTAGGTATCCCCAACTAACTAACAAACAACAATTTTATTAATTTAGGTTAATATTACCTTCATATAGAAACACATTTCTAACATTTCAAATTGTAAAAAATAACATTAAATATATTATTAATATTATGAATTACGATAAAACATGAAAAAAAATATATAAATTAGCAGTGAACACAGTGAACAATATATTATTTATAAATTAACAGCACTAAATAAATGCTGTAAAATTGTTAATTGTACGTTTATGATGCCTAATGCATTGAATATTAAATGGAATCCATAAGAGAATATTAATCCAAGTATAAAAATATACTGAGAGAGGCAGGTTTGGAAAGATCGTTGAGAGTCAGCGTGAGAAGAAAAGCAAAAGAGTGTAAGAAAATAAGAGGGGGATGTTTCCTTAGCTTCTTTTGTGTTTAAAAGACAGGCTTTCAGTCATATTGACTGCATGAAAAAAACTCTGTATTATGACACCCAGGGACCTGTGCCTACAGGTAGCTGACTAATTACACAATGCCAAAACCATGAAAACGCCCAGACCAAGAACCCTCTGCCACAAAAGAACAGACACTGAGGAAACAAAAACAGACAGAGAGAAATTATGACAGAATAAATCAAGATGTTTGGTCTGAGGCCCGAGTTAGAATGCTACAACAGAAATAAAAATAAAAAATCCATCTAAATATGAAACCTTACACAGGAAATCCTTTCAAATATACTTGAGGTTTCACAATGGTTGGGTTTTCGAACCAAAAACAAAAGTTCGGGAACTGACCGGATGTCTGGTGTCCCTCTTTTTTGAGATATTACACAACTAGTCTGAGATTCCAAAACCACTTCACATTGAAAGCTTAATAAACTGACAGTGTCAATGGAGAATGTGCACTCAAGTCTCACATATGTCTTAAGACTCTCTCTTTAAAATCATCCAGCAATTTCGCTTACTGCAGGAGAAGGGTGCAATTCAAACGGTAGTTTAAAAAAAACAACAACTGGATTTTTTCGAGAAAGAGCCTTCGACAAGGCCATCACAATGATCACTTCAAGGAAGTACTTGAAGGACTAGCTGCTCACTTTAGACAAGGAATTTGCCCTTGGATTCTCTGCCAGACCTCAGGTCCCCTCTCTCCACATATTCAAACTATTCAATCAGCACCAAAGCAAGAGTCTCAATTCACCTCCTTGTTGAGCATGGAACACCATCAAATTTAATTGGTACTCATACATGCTTTTAGTAAAGGGAAATCACGCAACAATGTGACAGCACAGCAATTCTCCTTTAAAGTAAAACTTTAGCCGACTTACCTCAATTTTGTCCGTCTTGGCATCGCCCCAGTAAAGCTTTCCAGCAACATAGTCGACAGCCAAACCATTGGGCCAACCAAGAGAGGTGTTGAGCAGCACGACCCGGTCAGTGCCATCCAGGTTTGCTCGTTCGATCTTGGGCTTCTCCCCCCAGTCAGTCCAATACATGTATCTGCACAACAACATCAAGAGGTATTTCAAAAGGAATCTCCTTAGAGATCTCAGAAATGACCTTAAATTAAGTGCATAACATTAGTACCCATTTATTGGATCCAACACGATGGCTCGTGGCTCGTCCAGGTTCTCAGATATGAGGATGCGTCGAGAAGTGCCATTGAGTCTGGTCACCTCAATGCGATCGGTGCCAGTGTCCGTCCAGTAGAGGTTGCGTGCCACCCAATCCACCGCAATTCCATCTGGATGATTGATCTCGTTGGTGATCAGAGTCTGGGCGTCGCTTCCATCAATTCGGGCGCGGCGGATGGCCTTAACCTCATCGTCCGTCCAGTAGACGTATTCTTCAACCGGGTCATAGTCAATGGCGATTGCGTGCCGGATGTCGCTGACTTGTAAAACTATGTCTGTGAAGTCAGGTAAGTCCAGGGATATCCGCCGAAGGTCCGTACGGCGAGCCAGTAGAAGCACCTGTTCTGCCCCTAGGAATAAGATCGAGATTTGCTCATACGGTTGAGCATGAGAACAATGAAGACTTCTGTTCTTTTGTCCATCCTGCAAAAGACTGAAGTACCAGAGATGCCGTGGCCTTTGACCTACACTGTCTACATTAATTAGGATGACGGGAAGTAGTAAAACATCATGCAAAAAGGTCTACCAAGATGTATATTAAGACTACCACCATGCCTAGGGCAGAAATTCAACTCGTCAAAGAAAACTAAGGCTGACAATAGCAATTAGAAGCATGAATTGCAGAGTTGTCCCTGCAGACGTTGCACTGCAAGATAGCATTGCTCCAATAAGGAAACCGCATGGCAGGTTTAAATACCAATAGTAGAATCTGTCTAGACCCAATCTGTAGAAGCAATTAGGTCCAACCTTGTCCTTATTTAATCTCTCTTTGTAACAGAGTATGCTTCAGTACCCACAACACCAGCTGCGGTCCACGGCACCCAATAAGTAGTGACATCCATCAGCGCTGACACCAATAAGAAGAGGAAAAAACAGCTCCTCTAGGGTTTCTTGTGCTTTCTTTGCTGCTTTTGCTTTTAATTTGTCCTTAGTTCTGCCTTGCATGTTATCAAAGTGAGTGGATGTCTGACAAAACCAAAACAAATGCCTTCAATTTAGCCAACCAAGCTAAACAAGTACAAGGTGTGGACGTTTGCTCATGCTAATCCTTTGTCCTACTGGACCCACTTGTGCCCTTGCCGCTAATCAAAGTCCAGTACAATGGGGTATTGTTTGAGTTCTGATTAGTTGTCTAACTTTTCAGGAGGGTTGCTTAATCCTGAGGTCAGTGGGAATATTTTTCATTTGGCCAGACAACCTCCCCTGTCCTCCACTAACGCAATTCTGGACAGCTACATGTTCCACTTGCACCACTGGAATGAGGACTAAAGAATACATCTTATTGTTTCCTGGCCTGGGAATACACTACCTCAAAATTTGAAGGAGTTATAAATTCAAGTATAAAGGCAGAGCAACTTGGGAAGGGGCGAATGTAACTTTTTTTCTAATAAAAGAGCAGTCTGTTGTTAACAGGCTGGGTGCACAGATACAATGGATGAGTCTGTTCTGTAGAGGCTGGGAAAAAACCCTTAAGCAAGCCAGGGGTGACGCCTGATTTTAGAGTAGTCCCTAATGCTAAATGTACATCCTCATCAAAAACAAAAGAACAATTGCATTCATTTTAAATTAGTCAAATGCATTACACTTTTGTGGAAAAAGTCCTTTTTGGACATACAAATACACTTTGATACAGATTTTTATGTTGTCCCCCCCAATTTACTTTATTATAATTACTATATTTTACTAATGAAATAAGATTTTTTTTTCATTAAAAGTTAGTCATTGCAAATTGTTTAAATTCTGACCAAGAAGCTAATGAATCATTCTGCCAAAGAAAAAACAAACAAACCTGGAAGCCATTTTAAAATTCCCTGTATTTCCAAGCACCCCATGGTGACGATCAACAATTTACAGGGTGTTTCAAAAAGATCACAGGCTGTTTGTGCGCTGGGAGAGGTATCTAGCGGCAGCCATTGAAACTATATGCCCCACCCTTTCAAGTGGTGAGAGTTTCATTCATGGGCGGTTCGTGGTTGCAGAGATGTAGCGATCTCAAATCGGGTCCATCTTTTTGAAACACGCTGTACAAGGAGCAAAGGGGCACTCCTTGAGAAGTGAGGAGACATGGGAATGTATACAAACCAAGTAATTGAACTGGACCTAAACGCACAAACCTTGGTCTAACCTGGTCAGCCCCTAAATGGTTACCTGACACAGGGCCACCAAAGCCCCAAACTAGGTTTACTAGCTCTTCCTCTAGGCTAAAACTCTTGTGAGCATGAGAAAACGGAGGGAAATTGTTCAGATGTTTTGGAACAAGGTTATGATTCATGATTGCTGAATCAGAGGAGAGTGATTTTGAACTGTGAACTCAAAGGGCCGCCATCTGTCAAACATTAGTCTGTCATGGTTTTCTGTGTGTGACGGCATGCTAATATTTTATAGATGCAAAGTATGCCAATCCTCATACCAAAACCAGCCCATGAAAGGCCACAGTTCATAAAAATCTAATTTTTCGCTCGAGAGCAGGGACATCATAATAAAATTATAAATGCAATGCAACAAAATCCTTCCATTCTCCTCAAAGGAGCTCTATCTATCTATCTATCTATTTATCTATCCATCCGTTTTTTGTTTTTTTTACCTGGTCGACAAGTCTTTCCATCCTCTTGGAGTTTAACCCCTGTTGGACAAGCACAGCTGTAGAAGGGTGGCACGGGAGAGAGAAGACACAGGTGGGAACAGCCTCCGTTTCTTTCACTGCATGGAGTTTGAACTGTGGAGCAAAGAGAGGGAAAGAGGAAAGCTATAAAACTGTAGTTTATTAGACATTACTGCAAAGAGCAAAGACCTCTAGGTTAAAAAATGACCAGAAAACAATGTTTCACCACATTCTCACCTTAATTTGAGAAAGTTCATCAGATAGGGCGATTAATGTTTTAGAGGAGTGAATTATGTTGTAAAAACAGGTCTGGTTTTTAAATAACCATGGCTTGAACCGATTAACCCTTTTCAAAGGTTGCTTATGAGACTTATTGGACTTCTTAGTAATGTTTTCCTTAATTTAGATATCAACTGGTTGTTATCACGGTAAATCTGAAGAATATCAGAAGCAGATGATTTAAAGAACAATGCAAGTTCAATTACATTTATGTCTAGGAAAAACCATTAATATAATAAAGAGATCTATTCAATTTGTGATTTTCCTTTCCTACACTAGGACTTGTTTGAAAAATTATGTTATTCTTGGGGAACTCATGAGATTTTCCTCAAATGATGAAGTATTTAGTATCAAATGGCCATGAACTTCCTTTTCACCAGTGATTCGAAAAAGCAGCATTGCTCAGTTCCTAAACAAAACTGCAACCCTTGAACAATAGCAGGTGGCAGCAAAAACATTTTATTTCCTGTAACAGGTTTTTCCATTTCCACCAAGTCACGCTCTGCTCGCTATACCCGCTCAGAAAATGCATCTGCTCCCATCAGGAAAACACATGCGGCCCTGACCCAACACTTGTTATCCCCTCTCATTCTCAGTGCTGTTTGCAGATGTGGTGTCTGCCCAGCAAATTGACGGATGACTGGTCCACAGTTCAGGGACATGTGAGGAAATATTGATTCTGGCACATTTTTTGAGGACAAAGAATAACAATTGACTATGCAACACAAATAATTCATTTATAAATATGTAAACAGTAAGAATTGGTGCGGTCAAATCGCGATTAATCGCATCTGACATAAGCTTGTTTACATTTTATGAATGAATGAAACCTTTATTGCCCCAAGGGGAATTTGTTTTGCACTCAAGAGAGCCACATTGAACATAAGCACAGATAACAGTAAACCACCCCAAGTAGCAACAACATTGTGGACACCAAAAACACAGCAATGGTGGTAACATGCAATCATCAATCCAACAGCTAAAATGAATCGATAAATAATTAAATAAATAATGAATAATACACTATTAAAAAGATATCTATGCGCCTGTGTCCGATCTGTTCAGTAACTGTATGCTCCTCGGCACAAATGACGTAATGGACGTTTGTTTTTTGTTGGATGCATTCGAAATCTACGTCCAGACGGTAGATGGGGGAAACTCTGAGTAAAGAAATAACAGAAATAACTGGACTCCAGTCAGTGAAAGCTGGATTTGCAGTTATTTTGTGTCAATATGCTAAATTTAGGTGTAAAACCATACCCATATATTTTGTATTGTTATATATACTATATTAACAACTCATCAATTAAATATTTAGCATTGCATATTTTGCATCATTGGATGTTTTTTAATAAACACTGACCCAAAAAAATATATATAAAGTTTTAGGGCTGGACGATATGATGATATATAGGGTATATATAACACTGATATAAGTGATAACCCGGATTTAGACCTATATTGTACATGAATAAAGCGTTCACAGGTAAATTTGCTTTATGTTTAGGTCTATATTGCTTTTATTTCCCCGGTGACGAAATCAGGCAAACATAAATGTCAGGAAACACAATGTCAATATCCATGGATCACTGGATCTTTAGTAAGTTGTAAGGAACACTATTTCGAGTCCAACATTTAGTTTAAATTGATAAAATTGTACGTTTTAGTCGCACTTTCACAGTTTCTCCTATTAAATCCAGTCACGCAGCAGATCTTTTGCCAGGACGTCAATGCATTCCCTCTATATTCCAGCCCATTTTATGTGTCTGTACATATATATATATATGTTATTAAATTCATTGTGTATATACTTTATATATATATAAATCAACATTCACTGGTCTAGATCTTCATTTATTTGCATGATGGTTGCTACATCCTTTCTTTATTATCTTACCTCCAACACAACAAACACTATAGTGGGCTTTTTGCGGGCTGTTAAATGTTTCGAAGCAATCCACACCCACATCCTCACACACAGACTAAGGTGGGGGTGGGATCGTGCTGGGACTGTTCCCTGTCTCCACTGAGGAGCTGTGTTTATTTGTTCAGAGTGGAATGCAGGACACTTGAAAAATTTCAGTCCCTGAGAACTATTCTATCCAGATTGCTTCATGGGCCAAAAGGCCGGAACTTTTACAAAGAGACTGTACAGTAAGTGCTGAAAGAAGGACAAAAAAATTACAAAATAATCAAACATGGAATGTGAAGGATCTCTTGAGGGACACTGAACATTTCTGTTCCTTCGCAATCATGATTTGTGAAAATTTGATGTGCATTAGAGCTTCAAAACAGACTCAATCTCATGGCCAGCAAATAACTCATGAGCCCTGGGATAAAAATGTGTATTTTTTTCTAGTTTGACAAAAAAAGAACGAAAACTATCAACAAGTGATGTGAGTTTTTGTGATGTGCAGACTCACTGTTGGGCTGCCGCTCTTGGCCCAGCACCTGGATGTCCATCGGTGAGTAAATCCCATTAAGAATTTCTCTCCGCTTCTCTCCGGTGTGTTTGTTGCAAGCGTGGATGGATCGGGTCTGCCAGTCGGTCCAGTAGAGCGTCTCGTCATAAAGAGTAAGGGCGAATGGGTGGGTGAGAGAACCCTCCACGACTGCCTCTCTGCAAACGTCAACAGATATATGTAAATAGACAGCCCGCTCGAACGGCCAACACATGTTGCGTTTTGGACGTTTAAAGCTTTTAAAGTATCGCACCATTCAAAAGTTTAGGTCTTTCTTTTAAATAAAATACTTCTATTTAGCAAGGATGCATTAAATTGATCATAAGTGACAGCAAAACATTAATAAATAACATTTTCAAATATGTTAAAATAGATAATGGTTATTTTAATTAAATAAAAATATTTTACAATATTACTGTTTTACTGTATTTGTGATCAAATAAAAGCTGCCTTGGTGACCATAAGAGACTTTCAAAAACGTTTTTTTTAATTATTATTTTTTATTTTTACCCCCAATTTTTTTGGACATCATAGACTTTGACGGTATAAAAAAAAAACATTATTCATAACATCTTAAGTTCCACAGAAGACAAAGTCATACAATTTTTGTGTGTGTGCACTAAAAAATGCTAGGTTGTTTTAACCCAAATTTGAGTAAAATATGGACAAACCCAGATGTTGGGTTAAAAATGTAATTGAAACATTTAACCCAATGGCTGAGTTTGTCCATATTTGACCAAAAGATGGATTAAAACAACCCAGCATTTTTTAAGAGTGTGTTACCCCTTTAAATCATGTAAACTGCAATACTTCCAGGTTTCATGACTTCAGAACAATGCTGGTCAACCAATATTCAACAGTTATACCAGCACTAATGTGTATAAACTAGCCTGGACCAACTTGGAATGTCTAAGCTGGTCTTTTCAGCAGGGAACACGCATTCCAAGCCAGCATGCTTTATGAATCCAGTCGGAATTCTTTATATGGGAAATAATTCCAGTAGATGTAAGTTAGGGACTCTGGTTGTCCTACATGTCTCAATTTCAAAGACATAAGAGGCCTACAGGTATTACGCTTTCCAAAAAGGCATATAGAACGTGAATTTAGGACCACAACAAGAAGCCAACAACATCAACCGAGGACTGGAGACTTTTTTAGACCCTTCAGGAAATCTGGAGCTCATGCGAAACCGAACCCCCCTTCCCTTTGGGGGGCCCATAGGACTTCTTTTCCAAGAAGAGGGGGGAATTAAACAAATCAGGCTGTCATCGACCTGTAAGACCACATCTGTTTCGGTCGTTAGTAGGGAGTCATCCCCGTGCTCGAACTGTACAGCTGCCCTTATTAAGTGAAGTTCCCTTCGGAGTCCATCGGAGCGCCGCTTGTCGCGTTTGTCCGGCCGAACGGCGGCCTTCTGAACCACCCGACATAAATTAATGGGTGTGGATCAACGACAAGTGTTCAGAACCATTATGCTGCCATTCCAACAAATGGCGTTCATCAATCATCAAGATGTAGTGGGTCGAGAGTGGATACATTTTCCTGGTTAGTTCGTTCGGGGGGAGTCTGTGTGCGTGAGCGTGCATGGAAGAGTTAGACTTGACATGTTCACCCTCCCGATTTTAATAGCGTGTGACGAACAGCAGAATGAGGGGAGGGGTAGTGGGGGTCAGTATACTCAAAACGTAATTACAACCAGATTTTTCACAGCTTTTGACGCACTCTTGGTAGTGACGGGAACGTTTGAAGCAAGCAATCTGAAACACAGACTAAAAGGTGTTCGATGGGCTTTTTATTTTAAAAACAAATGAGGGTAAACGTTTAAAGAGAAGTGCCAACCATTTTAAATTAAGATGCGACAGTAAGCAGTATTCGTACAAAGTGTCTGTTCTCCGGCCAATAGCAGCCGGAATAAAGAGCACACCAATGATCCACAGCTGGAAGACAACTGCAATCACTCAAAACTGATTTAGGGGAAAAGACCTTTTAAAGTATTACACTAGATGCTCCCTGTTGTGTTCCAGGTTACACAACAAATGTGGGCAAAGAATAACCAAGCAGAGTAAATTATTACTTGAAAGTAAACATAACAGTAGGGATTGAAAAAACATGCAATAAACAGAACAAAAAAAAATCAGATTCTACATAAATTATGGAATACGATTTAAAAAGAATGAAGGAACCAAGTCTCATTTCTAATAATTTAAAAATAATTTAAAATCAATATTTAAATTAAATTTTTTATACACACGTATATATATATACACACACACACATACATTGATATATATATACATATATATACTCATACATTTTTATTTTTAACTATTTTTGGCATATAAGGAATTCACTTAAATAAGGGAGCCAGCTATAAATTTTATAATTCAAAATTAACTTTTCAGATTAATAAGAATAAGAACCATAAGGTATGGCATTTAAACAAAATAAATCAATTATTTATGAATTAAAATTTAAGAAATATTATATTTTATAATCAACATTGAAAATGAAATCACTAAATTGAACACCACTTAAAAAGAAAAAAGTACATACATTTCAAAAATACAAAATTATTAGCCAAATGTATACTAGGAAAGACAATTTATTCATACAAAAATTAATTTTTTCTATATTTTTGGAATACTACGAATGCCACCTAAAGTTTTATTAATATCTTTTAAAAAAATCTTCTATTAAATTATAATCATTATTATTATTAAATAATTAGGTTTTTAAGGAATCAATTATCATATAGAAGACTAAAATCACATAAGTCTCTATGATACTCTGGTCTCCAGATTTAGGTCAGCTTCCTCTTTCAATGACGTCTGCTGAACTACAGGCCTAGTCAGACTATACGACTCTGCCAGATCGACTAGCAATGCAAATCTCAACATAGCAGAGGGTCCGACATACCTTTCTTTATTGAAGTAGCTACAAAATCCTACATACACAAAAGGAAATGTAACCCTTTGGCTTTGGGGCCCAAATCATACCCATAATGCCAAGCGGGATCGGGTTACAGTGGTATATGGCATGGAGGTCATCTCAAGTTAAGAGTGGGCGGAAGTGGTGGTGGTGGTGGTGGTGGGGGGTGTCCCGAGCAGGGCCTACGTGCAGGGAGTGTTTGGATTGGGCCAAAGACTCCATACTATTCAGCTTCAAACAGGATGTTAAAGAGAAATAAATACAAGGAAATGAATTAAGAATAAGGGAACTGACCGAGCCGTTCCGTCCAAGTTGGCCTTGTGGATGAAGCTGAGCTTGGCATCTGCCCAGTAGAGCTTCTGCTCCTGGAGGTCAATGGTCAGTCCGTTGGGCCAATAGATTTGGTTGTGTACAATGATTTGGCGATTGGTGCCATCCATTCCCGCCCTCTCTATTCTCGGCTCCTCCCCCCAGTCGGTCCAATACATGTACCTGCGAAGAAAAGAGGTCAGTCAGCTGGATTCCATTATCTGAGAGAAAACAAAGTCAAAAGTAGTCAACCAGTCATTCACACAACCCACCAACTAGACGATGAAAATGTAGTTTTCACATCCCTATTTGCAAGGAGTGTAACATGCAATCAGAACAAACGCACTCAAGTATGGTGGGACATTGAGTATGCAACGGTTTAAATATTGACTGGAAGCTGCTCAAGGTTAGGCAACATGGATTTGGAGTTAGACTAAACAAACGTTTCAAGAGCAGGCTGTTTTCAAAGCAAATCATATCAGCGTTATATTTGCCAGAGCCTGTCTTGCTCGAAACACTTCATATGAGGGAAACACAACACAGCAACCAAACCCAAGCACATGCTCAACAACTCTAACCTTTGCTGCCAGAAAGCCTTTTTATGTCTTCAGCACATAATTCAAATGTGCATGGAAAACAAAAAGCATCATAAACTAGCTATACTAACCTGACAAATATCAAATTCATACCAAAAAAGGGCAGCTCGGATTGCACATGCTGCTCCTCACGTGAAATATTACAATACGAATAATTCAATACGATTTTCCCCCAAATTGTACAGCCCTAAAAAGTAATACAGCAATTTTTTGAAACATCGCAAATCAAAATTATCCACACACACAAAAAAAAAACCTAATCCAATTTCCCCCCCAAATCGTATAGACCCCTTTTCAGTTGGTAAACATGGTGACGTTTTTTTTTGTGGGCGGAGCTTAGGTGGAGGCAGAACGATCGCTCTGGCCGCTTTACTAACGCTAGTTAGCAAGTATTGTTAGCTTGTTTTTTTTAACAATGACTGGAGAAAATCCGATTTTATCTTAATGTGTAAGGTCACTCAGTGTCCAGGACCGCGATTGTTATTTCCAAAAGTCATTTTTAACGGACGGAACCGGATTAGCCGACCCGTAGCCGCCTACACGCTCACTCAATGCATGGACGATCTAACAGGATTAATGTACGTTACCTCGGTTGAGTGGCCTGACTTCTACACCTACCTTATAGAGAAACCGATCGTAAAGAGAAACTGAGGGCATATAAATCTTTAGATGCCTATAACTATATGGTCCTGTACAAGACTTGCGTGTACGATCCGCAGTTCTGCCGAGCCAACGAAAATGTAAAGAGTGACGTTACGGTGCAATACGGTGCAAAATGTGAATATTTTCTAGAAAAAAAATTCCAGATACAGCATATTCATTTTTCATCAATTCTTGCACCAAACAACACAACAAAATGACATTTAATAATAGTAACAATAATTTAAGCTCCTTATTATGTAGCCGAATCTGTGCTGGTTTGTATTGGCCGCCTCCAGTTTTCACTTTGTTTTGCCTCCAGCTAGCGCCGTGACGTAACGTAACTGTGACGTCGGCGCAAAAGGGGTCTATAGCCCAACAAACCCTACATAAAAAGCACAGCCATAATTTATAAGATACGAAAAACAATGTAATTTGGTATCCCTAATGATAAACGTGCAATGAGTGCACTTGAGTCTTCACTTGCCAAGTCATAAAATAGAGATTTTCAATGCATTTCAATTTCAATTTTAGTCTTTTTCTCACACAAAGCTGATTTTTTACTTGGAATATAGTGTCGAATGGACCACTTTCATGTTACTTCTTTTTCATTGTTGCAGTTTGAAAGCTCTGTTATCATTTCCATTTGTGTTTCTCAGAAAATAGAAAATGAGGGCGAATTTTTACGAATATCACTCCTATCAAAGGTAAAGTCACACTATACTTCTCAAATGGAATTATGCGTAGCTCATGCTACAATATGTTGTATTAACTGAAGTACAGTTCAGGAACTGTTCTTGTCTTGACGGCAAATCAGCGAATTGATACACGTTGTCGACAAACTGAACCATGTAGGCAAGTTGTTTTATGCCTTCCTTAAATAGAACAATGCCCCGTTCATGTCACTTTGGATAAAAGCGTCTGCTAAATGAATCAATATAAAATATATGTTGCAATGATTTGTGTGTGTGTGAGTCTAGCCATTTTTGTAGGTCAAGTATATCCTATTAGCCTATTTGTGAGGGAATTTGAAAAGTTATGTTAAAGTTGTGTGGCTAAACTACAACCATAATATGTGTCAAAATGTAATGTACGTTTTCTAATCAACACAAAAAAACCAATGGAGAAAAGAGAATGAAGACAAGGGGAAATGAATAAAAAAAGACTGACAAGAAGGATAAAGGGAAGCATTCGCCCAGAGAAGCCGTGATTACTTGTAGCGTACAAGCTACGACAGCGAGCGTGTCGCCAACGGAAACACTTATCAAGCCTCATGCCAGCAGGGAGACCAAGCATGAAAACTCAACCAGCACTTCCTCCCCTGAGATGCATCCTATTAGCCTGCCTGTGGCTCCAACGGTTGTGCTGTATTTTTCTCAATTAGGAACTTTAGCATTACACCACTGCTGAAATCTGACAGCTGACAGAACAAAGAGGTGCTTGAACAATGGTATCGCAGAAGGCAGTAACAAGGACAATAACTCTTCGAATGTCAATCTGAAGTGAAGTTTATAACTGGGACTTTGGCTTCAAATTTAGTAACTTATTAGCTAGGGATGAGTCACAATGGTAGGTTAATTGACTAGCCATCTAAGAGAAATTACCTCTCTGAGAATAACCTCTCTGAGAAATTACATTTATGGCCTTCAAACACCACAGCTATCAAATAAGAGAAATGATGTGGTCTGATTCAGTTGAGAAACGTGGCCCCATTTACTGTTGCTTGACAAATTTGTGCTTTCAAATTCCAGTCATTTCGATAGGAATCCATGTGACTTGGAATTCAAAAGATTTCCCCACGTGGACCTTGCCAAGGTTACCAACAGAAAGTAACTTTCAATCTGTGCTTCATGCATCGCTGCACTGTTAACAATAGACAAACTTAGTGTAACGTCAAAAGGAATATGATCATGTTACTATGGTTATCAACAACTTTTTTTTACACCTGCTTAAAACCAGATAAGAATTCCTCAGAAAGCTAATTCGCTAAGGCCGTGTGTCCACCAAAGCGTTTTTTCCATGCGCCTGGCGTATGTTTTCAATCGTTTTCAATGGGAGCGCCGTGTTTTTTAAACGCCATGAGCGTACCAAGGCGCTGAATGTTTTTTTTTTTGTTCACAGCGCCCAGCGTATTTACTGGTCGCTGGGAGTTGAAAAATGTTCAACTTTGGAAAACGCAGCGCTCATCACTCTCACTATTTACCCAGCCGTCCAATCACAGTGGAGGAGGGGCGGGACTAATACCACACCAACCAACTATCGCAACATTCAAACTGCTGCGGATATTCTGTATCATAGCAACGAAACGTCTCAACGGAAAAAACGCTGCGCTGGCAAAACGCTCTCAAGCGCCCACAGCACGGCGTCTTCACCAGAGCGTCTGCCGTTTTCAGCTGGATAAAAACTCTTTGGTGGACACACGGCCTAATGTGTTTAGCTACCAGTCAAATGTCTATTTGAATCCATATTTATAACCACAATTCTAGAGATTTTACTCCGCAGAAGAAAAGGTAAAGTACCATAACAACGTTGAGTCTTTTTGTGTTGTTGCTACCAAAACCAGATATCACATTAAAGAAATACTCTCTGACAAACAACCAGCGTCTGTATCTCTGGAGTGCGTGCGAGCGAGTTTGTTGTGATTTTGTCGGTGTTATAGGCAGATATAAACCTGACGCTTGGCCACGCAACAGAGAACATCAACTGGAGCCACCCAATGAACTGATGAACAACGATTCCAAACGTTAAATATCAGGTACCTCACCGCTATATAACTCTGAATAAAACACTTCTGTCAAGTATTTGGATGTGCCATATCTGTCTGGCAATAAAACATATTTTTTGGTCATACTTTAAAATTCAAGAAGAGTCAGCAAATTTACCATGGCAATAAAAAAAAAAACACCCATTCTTTTCATCTGATGGTAATTCATCTTTTCACTCCTCCCGAGCCTCTTTTGGAGAATGTGAAAACAATGAACGTGTCTTGAGAACAGACAAACATAATTCAGAGGTCCCTGCATGCGGTTGCTCTCACTCTGAGGGGTTGTAAAAAGCAGAGCCCCTTTCAGTGATCTGAAGCAGGGCCCTGTCAGAGGTCTTGGATCTCCACAGTAAATCTCAACTCAAAGCTCTCGGGAGGTGAAAATAAGAAAATAAAAGTGCACAAAGTTTATATTAAATATGTCTGCTCAAAAACGGCAGACGTTAACTTTTTGGATTGCAAAGTAACGGGACCTTTGCGCTGGAGAATGGGTTTCTCACTCTGAAAATTTCTTTCAAATGCAATGAACTTTACAAAACAGGCAACTAATGTTTTGATAAAAAGCAAGCGGTACGGAGGTGTTTCTTTAGGCTAACAGCCAGGAACAGTGTCTGGCTCCATTTTTAATGTCTTCATCATACACCGTACAAAGTGAAATGCATTCTGGGAAAAAAATGTCCTTGCTCTTGGGTGTCATAAATACACAATGAGCTAAAAGCCTTGGGCTTGCAACTAGATGGATGATAAAATTGTAAAAAGCACAGTTCACCAGCAGTGCATTCAGCTTTTTAAACCTAGACTCGAGCTGTCAGGATTAAAATGACCTTGATATTTAATGAGTCTCTCTCTATCTTATTTCAAATAAAATGATGTTACATATATATACATAAACGCAGATTTCTGATGTTCATGGAGACAAATTGACGACAGAAATATATAAAGACCAAAAGTAAATAATATTAGGGGTGGGCTATATGGCAAAAGTATGATGATTTTTTTCAGGGATTTTTTTTATGTTGGTTTTAATATTTTCCAGTTGACTAACTCTGACTAATTCCCCTATTTTGAAATAAACAGTGCTTTATTTCTTCACAGTAGGTGTATTTAACAGTAGTATTCAAGTAAGAAATAAAATAAATGTAAAAATCAAACAACAGACATTACTGTATAAATTATACATACACTGATTCTTAATAAAGCTACGGAAGTTGTTTGATAGGCATTAATGAAAAGCGGCAGTATGTTTATTAAGCTGCTGTCACTTTATGACCTCATGCACGGATCCAATATACACACACACATCTGGTTTTCACAACTGTTTATGTTCACCGATTGCATTTATGTAAACCTTGTGTGTATTTGACAGTTTAAGCACAATAGTACCAAAATATAACTTGGTTTAGTACTCGCACGCTGTTTGACAGGCTTTTAGTGTGCAGATGCAGAACAGCGTGGAAATAAAATTTTTAACCAACACATGCAAATAATAAACTTTAATGATTGTGAATAACTCTCACGTGAGCATATGTGAATATAGGTTGTGTTGTTTTACAATCCTCCAACTATAAGCCAGACTTGACTCACATTACCGAACACGTCTCAAGCCAACTACGTGCGTAGATGCTAAGCCAGGGCTTAAGTAATGTAAGTGAGAGCGATCTCTCAGAACTCAAGTTACATGTTGCATATAAACAAACCAACTCGCCAGCTAAGTCAGAGTGGACGCACAAGTGGAATCTACTTCGGGGCGAACAAACGGCACCAGAAGAGTGAAGGTTCGTCATGCAGGATCTACACGCCACACAACAACAGGAAACAGCCTGAACGCAACGTTGCATCCCAATCTCCCTTTAGGGGAGAAGTTCTAATGGCCTATAAATAAACAACTAGGGCACATATTAATGAATGCTGAGGGGTCAAGGGTGGAAGGACACATGCGAAGACCACCCACTGAAGGGAGAATGGGGATGAGAAAAAGAGGAAATGAGATCCGAGGCGAAGGAACTCACCTATGAGCAGGGTTTAGCGCTATTGCCCTGGGCTGGTCAAGATCTTGCCAGAAGAGCACCTTACGAGAGGTGCCGTCCAAGTTGGCTACTTCGATGCGGTTCGTCTCAGAGTCGGTCCAGTAGAGTTTGCGTCCGAGCCAGTCGCAGGCTAAGCCATCGGGAGAATCCAGACCTGATACCACTACTGTCTGCCCTTTGCCCAGCGTGGCCTCCTTCATAGCTGAAAAACAAGGCGTCCATTCAGTTCCATAACAGTATTATCAGTTTAAGCATTCCTCAAATGTTTTATTCTGCCTCCAGATAATGATCCAACATTTTTGCTGTGCTATAGCAGGGTTGCAGCCAGCAAAAATGTATTCATATTCAAATAATGTCCTAATTGACTGAGAAATGATGCCAAACGGCATTGATTCTCGGATGTCTCAAAACTGATCACATGCATTTTTGAATATGTGGACCCATGAGTGAGATTATATTGCAGCAATTGGCCAATTGTTTTTATTTAAACATTTTATATATTAGTAACGGCTCAAATATTTAACTCCAAAAAAGTCCTTTATCTTGAAGAGAGCTTTTCTACAACAAACTGCAATAATGACATATCAGTATTATTAGACATCCATTACCATTTGAAAGTTTGGGGTAGGCTTTCTTTTTTAAAGGAATTAATACTTGTATTTAGAAAGGATGCACCAAATTAAGACCAAGACATTTCTAAAGTTCTAAAAAAAAAAATCCATGTTTCTATTTTTCAAAGAATCCTGAAAAAATGTATCATGCTTTGCACAAAAATATAAGCAGCAACAACTTTGATACACGAAGGATCGTGTGATACTGAAGACTGGAGTGATGATGCTGAAAATTCCACTTTGCATCACATTAGATTTCAACAAATATTAAAACAGAAAACAAATTTCACAATATTACTGTTTTACTGCATTTTTGAATTCATAAAATGCAGCCATTGTGAGCCAATGTTCGGTATTGTTCAGACCGAGGTTTTATCATAGTTTTTGTCCAACTCCATTGACTTGACTTGGACAAAAACTATGATCAAATCTGTTGGAAAGCATCTTTTGCAGCGATTTTTGTGTGAGAATATCAGTGAACACCCCAGACCACTCGTTGAGTTTCACGTCTTTGTAAACTAAAGTTTAATGCGTTTTATGAAGGATTGTTCCAGTGCACCTGCAACCATTGTGGAGGTGGGAGGGTCCAACCACAGAAAACGAATATTCTCGGGCCAGCAGCATGTGTCCAAATTTCAATCTTAACCGTTCTATTTCAACAGAAACGATTTTAAACAGGGCTTTTAGTGTAAAATACTGAACTTGTCCTTACTTTTTTTACTTTTATCTTTTGATTATTTAATGCATTTTATTTTTAGAAAAATTGTATAGATTTTTAAGATTTTTATCAGTTTACCGGTCTCATCCAGAATTGTAATATGGAAAACAGCAATGTGCTCAAAGAAATAAAAACCAACGGCTGAGTAAGGCTGTGTGTCCACCAAAGCGTTTTCTATGTGCCTGGTGTATGTTTTCAATTGTTTTCAATGGGAGCACCGCGTTTTTTAAATGGCATGAGCATAACGAGGCGCTGAGCGGTTTTTTGAACGCTGAAGCGCCCAAAGTTTTTTACTGGTCGCCGAGAGTTTAAAAATGTTCAACTTTGGATAAAACGCAGCGCTCATCACAGTCACTTTTTACCCATCCGTCCAATCACAGTGGAGGAGGGGCGGGACTAAACAACACTGACCAACTGTCATAACATTTTTTCTGTACAACGACATCAACCAACAGAGCTAAAGGCCCGGGACGAATATCAGCGCATGTTATTCATCAGCGTTTTTCAACGCGTTTTTTGTGTTCACACCCAAACGATGTATTTTTTGTGTTCACTGACGATGAGCCGAGTGAACATGCAAATTCATTCCCTGACATTAGATGGCACCAATTTGCTCTGCAATACAGCTCCATATTGTTCTCTATCAAGATGTTTGCAGTCCCATATAGTTCTTTATGTTCTAGCACCAACAAGAACAGCAGCTCTACATTCATCTTGCCTTGCATCTTCCTCGTCTTATTTCTTCCTGGCTGTGTAGACGGCGACGCGTATATCTTCTTCACCGTTGCACATGTGTGCTCGGCAAGACCGTTTTGTGTTTGAGCGCCCCCAAGTTATGTTTTACTGTATCTTCAGAAGCTCCAAACACATGAGCAAAAGCGTCAATCTCATTGGTTACATAGCTTATGACGTGGCACGTCAAAAAAAAAAAAAAAAAAAAAAAAAATCGAACTCAAGGCGTTTTTTTAAAAATGCCGCTTTTACACGTCGGTGTGAACACTCACATTGGCGCCCTTTGTTTAGTCACGAGGCGTTAAACGTCGGCGAATAACGCGCGCGAAATTCGTCCCGGTGTTAACAGGCCTTAACTGAACAAAATGGATGAAATACATTTTTAGTATGAACAAATTGTAAACTGTGCTGCGGATATTCTGTATCATAGCAACGAAACGTCTCAACGGAAAAAACGATGCGCTGCCAAAACGCTCTCAAGCGCATAAAGCACGGCGTCTAGCGTTTTCAGCTGGCTAAAACGCTTTGGTGGACACACAGACTAAATTTTCTAAAATAGCAATATCTACATTATCATCTACAATAGTTCAAAAAATGGAAAAAAGGTCTGCAACTGCAATCTAAAATACTTTTATTACAGACAGTTTCGACGTTTTGGCTCTTTGCCTTTGTCAGTGTGTGTTGATTGGCATCTACAGAAATTCCAAAACAAAAAACACTGATCTTACAGATAGTAGTGAGGTTGTAGTGGGTCTGTTTGATGGCCTCCTCACTGACATCCGTCCAGAATATCAAGCCCTCAGAGAAAAGAAAGTCCACAGCGGCCGCATCCTCAAGTTCACTGACGACCACAGCGGACTCCGACCGGCCCGCATCCGCGTCCACCAGACGAACATCCCGCCGGTTGGCGAAGAGCAGCAAAGGAGAACCTGGTGGCGAAAGTTCAGATGTGACCAAAGACATGGCCAAGGTTTCATTTCATTGGGTTAAATCATCATCATAATATCGGAGCAACAGACAATAACATTTTCGTTACAAATTATGACGCTGCAATTTTGCTACCAAGAAATCTGCTCTTTCAAAAAGCATGCTTGATAATCCACTCCGTCTGTCTGCAGCAATCCAGGCTCCCGGTCTCTAAATAATCAGTGTTTTTCATGAACTCATCGAGCTAAATGAGAGGCACATGTGATGCTCTCTAGGGAAAGGATAGCAGAGGAAACAACGGAAACGTCTGCCCTTCATTTTGGCACCCAGACATCTCCACGGGGCCTGCCAGTTGGCACCTCGCACCCGTCCGCATGTGCCAGCAAGTGCCACTCACATCGCAATCAATAACGTCTAGGGGGTGGGGGCAGGACATATGATGTCATTAGTTGCAGACACAATGGCTATGGTGAGTGCGCTGAGGGTTGGGACGTCCTGCTGTGGTTTACCAGCATGCCGCTTTACTAAGAACCATGTCACCATCGGCAAGCAACTGCGGGTTTCTGATATTCGTGGTAAAGCTATTAATAATAACACTTCAAACTCCTCAAGGATTAACATTAACCCTATAAAGCCAACTTTATCATATTTGAGATGCAAGTTTCGGAAGGCGAAAGGCCTCTAAATTAGCAACATGAAAAAACCTGTTGTACACACACAATCTATTACACGCCTTCTGTTGTCTGATCGATAGTTTATACTTTTGTAGCGTAGCAAGTAAAGTATAATTAACTTATAAACTTGGTTTATCAACTAGATTATGCATACATTATTTTTTTTAGAAATATCATGTTAAACTGAGTATCAATTATGATGTATAAGGCTTTTGAGTAACATATTGTACATCTCTCATCTGTGTATTGCATTATATGATCAGCCCTTTGTTCAATAAACAGTTCCATAAAAATAAAAAATAAAGATATTCTGAGTATTATTTTACATGTCATGCACTAGAAGGTTTAAATCCTCAACCAATTGCATGATTTCAGATGTAGCAAAACTTTACAGGATGAGTTACACACCAAAGTTTAATACCTGTGATAAGAGGTTTGTTTAGATGCCAACCTAAAGTATGAGCCGAAGTAATAGCAATTTGTTACTTTGAGTTTTCAATGGTCCTTAAAGTGCCATTTTCCATCACGTGATCTCAGCTTTCTGCCCAGGCTGCTATCCACTAAGCAAGCAGTCTTACGAGACTAAACAGTGCACGATATGTGATTTGGTGCTATCTAAAAGCAAACACTGCAGCAATTTTGGGCTTGAGGGTTATTTTTTCACTAGTCAGCATACGACAACATAACAAGGCGCTTTAAATTATATATAAGATTTAAAATACACTTAAAATTATTTATTTTTTTTCGTTGTTATTTTTTAAGTGTACTAAATTGACATTAAATTGTTAATTGACTATTTCCTAATTGGAATTAAAAACCCTGAATCTAAAGCATATACTAATGAATTGTTGTTTGACTTTGAAATCAAACTTTGAGCAAAAAAAGGAAAAAAACCTTGAAAGTATTAAAGAGATATATACCAGATGCTCAGCATTAGCTAGTCATGTAATTTAAATATTTCCTGCTAAGAACACACATACGCATATCGTTTAGTAATTGCCATATACATCACTCTAAGAAACCAGATTTGACCAATCCTCTCTAATCTGGGCCATTTAAAACTATTCAAAAAAACACTTATTTCAAGACAAATTTACTATAGACATATCCAAATTATGCTAAGTGCAAAACACCTTTAAGCTGACCTTTCTGTACAGTTTTTCACCAACTTGTGTGCCCGGCTATGACCACAGGAAGTGTCTTGCAATTATTTGGCAAGTGTAAACGCAACTTTAGCATGATTTACAGTTGTATACACTTGATCCAAACACAGCACTTCGTCAACTAAACGGTGACAGAGGCGTGAAGTACACATGCTGTAAGCAACAACAGACCATAGACATCAAACAAAAATCCCCTCTCCTCACTTCGTCTGGCCCACAGATTTCTCCTTCAGTCATTTGGTCCACTTCTTTAACTCCTTTCTTCCAGCTTCACAACTACATCAAAGACAGAGACCAACCAACTCAAATCACTCTAAAAAAGGAGATGCAGGTCTATTCTTTCTTCTTATCAGTTAGTTTCTTCAAGCATTTACGCATTATTTACACAGTTTGGTGTCGGACTGGGCGATCTTGACGATAACATTTTTCATATCAGTCGATATCGGAACCATCACGATATATGTCAAATCTTTATTTCTTTCAAGTTTAAAGGCAAAACTTTAAAGAGTTTTGCTACTGAGTGAAAGTTGTAGAAAAATCATCAGAACATGACAAACACTTGCCAAACACCCAGGTGAACATTTAAAAAAATAGGCTACATATTTTCTCTTAAAATGGCACATTGGACAGTAGCTTGAGTTGATAGTTGCTTTAGTTGGGATGCAGATGTCAATTTATGTTCATTAACAAAAACAGGAAAATTAGGCCTATGTAAAAATTGTACCAACCTCATTTTAAAGGGCAAAATTATAGGGTAAAATAAAATTTGGTCTTCTATAGTATTTGGATCATGTTAACCACAGGTGAAACCACACATCACACCTCACTACCATGGTAAAAAGCAACTATCTGTTATAAAACAGTAGCCTAAAGATATTTATTATAAATACAAATGCACAAAAACTGCTTAAGAAAAAATACTGCAAATTAGGCCTATATCAAAGTCCCCTTAAGACAAGTCACTTGACTCGGCGCCCATCTTTGAAACGCCTCTCGGACATGCAAGTGCAGCTTCTATGTCTTTGAATGGGGAAACATGAAATTCTAAAAAACTGCCAAGCTTACGATTAAATTTCATATTTGAAATCACCAATGAAATCTGATAACGACTGCTTTATAGATTTTGCTTCGAAGTGCTCAAATCATGATTAAAAAAAAAACCTGTATGCGTAGTCCTAAGCGCACATCTGAGAACACTCATTGTTTCTATAGGAACCAGAGCTTCCAAAGGCAGCTGAAGTGATGCGGTGACTTTACCAAACACAGATTGGCTCTTTTCTTTAGAAGGCGGGACTTATGGGACTGCCATTTTTCGTATTGCACTTTCTCCCATTAATAGTAATAGGAGCGCACAGTCTTTCTGTAGGCTTTTATAAGGACTTTGAACTACATTATTCATTTAATGTCAACATTAAGCCTGGGTTTCCCCATTCTGCCTTGCCGCAGCGTGATTTTATTTTTTTCCCCTGAAATAGGGAACCAATCACAGAACGGGGAGGGAGCAAAAGCGCATTTGATAGACATTCGTAGCACCCAATAATACGCTCTGGGCATTCGTAAAACACGCCTCAAATACGAGAAATTTAACGTGGTTTCCAGACCACGTTTCATTCTCAATGATACGTGGTCTGGCATTAGCCAGGCTAGTCAACATTAATAATTTAATTAAATTTGGTATGACTATCCCACAGTTCTACCACAATCTCGTGGTTTCAGTTAGTGTCACTGCAGTAAATAATGGTAAAAGTTGGTGATTTGTCGATTCAAAAGGCTTTTATAGCTTTTGGCTCAATGTTTCTCCTGTTTTCCGTGTCAGTATTGTTCAGAAAGTTTGATTTGTGGTTTGTATGGGACAACTCTGCTGCACTGAACGCGAATGCTTCTCACTAGATCCACAGTGTGTGATTGAGATGGTCAGCGAGTAAATGCATTCGCTCTTAGCTCACGCTGTGGTGTGTTTTGAGTCATGCTGATAAATGTTTCATGTGGCGCGTGGTTCAAACGAGCAGCTCTGTTTCGTTCTGCTTTTGCCATTTAATGTTTCTCATATGCAGCAGAAATGGCAGCACTTTTCTGTTATAACACTAGTCCAACGGTCTGCAATAAGCATGCACAGCATTATTTGCATGGCGCATAAACAACATTAACATCGAGCTTCTCATTCCTTTGAGAATATAGGACAAGATGGTATAAATCCCCATTTTGGAAGCTCACCGCAGTGGTTGGAAATAAAGTTGCCACCACCAACAGATGTTATGGGCCACCGACAGATAAAATAGGACCCATTTTCAGTTGCGTATATATCGCGATAATTATTGCTATTGATTTATCGCCCAGCCCTAGTTAGGTGGGACTATTGCGATGCATATTCAAGCAGTATAATTGCAGCATATGCTTCCATCTGCACAGAAAAGCCTTTGGAATGGTCCACCAGAGCCTGGGAGGATTCGGACACCTCCTTCCCCGGCGAGCACAGAGCAGTGGGGATTAAAAAGATAACCTCGTCCCAACAGCTGCACTGTTTTATGAGATCACACGGACCTCTGCGGCCCAAATGTGCAAGAAAATACACCACCGTCCGCCACCAGCATGATGCATAAACCACGACCACCCCCTCCTACCCAGCACAATCTCCTACCCAAACAGACGAGATTACTCACCCCAACACATTAATTGAAGGATAGCTAGGCTATATTTAAAGAAAATTAGATTATCAGCCCTTGTGACTAACCTTTATTACAAAATATAAAGGTTGTTCACTCGTACAGTATAACTAGGGATTTTGTGAGTATACATATTTGATTTATCTCATATAGGAAGCATTTAGTTAAGAATGAATATGGTAAAGATCGTCTTTAGCTTCAACGCATGCTGCAATGCACACATTAATAACTATGATTGGGACTGTCATATTACATAAGATTATAAAGAGAGCACTAATGCAATAAAAACGTTATGAATTCTTTGGGTTAGTTAGTTGCTGTGTTTCAGTGCATTGAAGAGCGCATCCACAATAGGAGTTACACATTCTAACACGTAACTTAGTTCAAGTTCGCTTTTGTGCAGATATAATTGTAATATGTTTGTTTTGTATAAATATACGGTTAATCTCATATTAGGATGCATTTGGTTGAGTTAATTAACCCGCTAACAAAGCACTTCAGTTTCCCAGTGTAACTAATTTACATAAACAATATGGTTAAGTTAAAATCGTTTCATTATTGTCCACACAGAGACAATATTTTTTTCCCTATGGCATTTTTAGGAGTAATTATTTATTTGTAAGGCAATTGATTTAAAAAAATATTTTTCTTTTTTTGATGATAAAGAAAGTTAAGTTAGACAGATAGATATAATGTGGACACAAATCTTTCTCCCAGTACACATCTGAGGTGCACTTATGAGAAAGAAAAGGGAAAACAGATGAACTCCAGAAACTTGGTCATGGTTTTAGAGTCAACGGGCCAGAGATCTAGAGGACAAAAGCAAAGTGAGCCTCATTTCAATGGACATTTAAACACTGCGGCTTAAAGGGATACTCCACTTTTTTTGGAAATAGGCTCATTTTACAACTCCCCCAGAGGTAAACGGTTGAGTTTTACCGTTTTCAAATGCATTCAGACGATTTTCTGATATTTAGAAGAATATCAGTAACCAGACAGTTTCTGGTCTCATTGACTTCCATAGTATATTTTTTTCCTACTGTGGAAGTCAATGGGACCAGAAACTGTCTGGTTACTGATATTCTTCTAAATATCAGAAAATCGGCTGAATGAATTCGAAAACATTAAAACCCAACTGTTTAACTCTGGGGGAGTTGTAAAATGAGCCTATTTCCAAAAAAAGTGGAGTATCCCATTAAGCCTTGTTCACACTACATTATTTTAAAACGCCGGGCTGAACTGTGCAGTTCACACTACATGACTTGCTCTCAGTGAAATTAGGAGTGTTCAAGTTGTTGAGCTGTTCACACCACACGAAACAACGTGATTGATCCGCAACAGGAGGTAACGCACAACAACTCTGTCACCCAACGATTCTATCTTGTCTACAAACAACATTTTGTCGCGAAAACTTACACGATAAAACGATCCCGAAATGACGCGAAACAGCACGTGCGCCAATACCCAGAGACGTCAGACATAAACTAGTCCTGCAAAATGTTTGCGCGATGATTTGCTCTGAGAAGAAAATGCAAAAAAAGAAAAAATAAGATATACCCGTTGACCTCAACCCATGCCTTGCTCTGATTGGCTGTAGCTCATGACATTACTGAGGTTGAGTCGTGCGACAGCTCTACACTGTAAAAAATATTTTCATGTTTTGTAATCACAACATTTTTTCTTTTGTCGAATCAACTTACATAATTGATGTAGTTCAGATAACATAATTTTTGAAGTTTATGATGATTAAATCAATCTCCTTCTTTCTATTAACTAAATTTTTCCATTTCAACGAACTTAAAATTTTAAGGCAACCAGGTTACTTATTTTTTTTAAGTTAATCCAACAACATTTTTTACAGTGTAGATATCTAACATGCTAGATATTTTTCTGGGCTCGGTGACGCGTCTGCGAGCATCTTTAATGCGTTGTTGGCTCTATCATACTAACAGATTGGCAAGCGTTCATCGCTCGCTAATCCCCCGCGATTTGCACGCGATAACACCCTGACCTGTCGGCAAGCTCAACGATTTGCAAATCGGGCTTAAAATCCTGTAGTGTGAACTTGGCGTTACTAGAAGAAACAAAATCCAGTAATATATCCAATAAATGTCAGCCACAGCGTGAAGATCGCTAATCTCTCTAAACAGACGTCCCTAGGAGAACTCATTTCCACTCTATATCCAAGCACCCATATGACTTAGGAACTTCCGCTCTTCTCCAAGTTTTGTAGTGCCAGGAGGGGTGGTTGAGAGCACCTGGGCCCACCGGGCTCCTCCTTTGTAGATGAACAGCACAAAGAAACAGCTGAAGGAGTCTGAGCTTGTCACCAGAATTAACCGTCTACAGAAGGGAGGAGCACAAAGGTTTACGAACACGTTAAGAGTCCTGGAAAATGGGTAAAAGAGCTTCAAATGAAAAGCTGCTCAGCTCATTCTGTTTTTTTCCTCTGTCCTCAATCTCCTTTTACCTACCTGATCTGTCTGATTACGATCAAAACCGGTCGCTCACTTCCTCCAACCCATATCAGCAAGAGACCATACAGTAAAGCCAAGAGATTGCGTTAAGGAAAACATGCAAGTATGCAAACACGCAAAGCGTTTAAAAAAAAAAAAAAAAAAAAAGGTGAACTCTGTGACGCCTTCTTATGATCCAAATAAAATCTATCTATCTATCTATCTATCTATCTATCTATCATAGTATACAAAATCAAATAAAAAACTAGTGGTACATAAAAATAACAATAAGATAAAAACAGGAACTGGATGCTACATTTCCTTCATTTTCCCCCATACCTCCTTTAATTCACATGCAAACTTGTTTAATTAGCTTAAGGAGTGATTGGCATTGCCGGGAGCTTAACAACTGCATCAAAAGTTTTGTGGTTATTGTTATGCTAAAATTTAACAAGGCCTTTTGTTGTTCACGCATGTTAAATTAGCAATACATGCACCAGATTTTCCTCAATCACTTTTATCTTAGAATACAATACAGACACACAAAAAGAAATCTATAGTAGGTAATAAGTAGTTACTACTACTTTTTAAATCTGAATTTATACTAGAAAAACTACAGAGACATTTCCAGTGATGCTTGCTTGCAGACAATACCTTACATAGTGACATGTCAACAAATGAACCACTTGCTATTGACGTGACCTGAATAAATCAGGTTTTTCTCACCGAGCCCACACTCAAAAAGAACAAATAACATGATGGTCTGTTCTCATAATTGCAATATAATAGCTTAGCTAGTAATAATAATGCAACAACGGCTGCATTCAATAAACAAAATAGCCTCCAATAATTTAGGTACATTTCAGCCAAGAAGGAGGTTTTGTTTCCTCACTCTTGAAAATGAAAGGTTCTGCAATGGTACATTCTAGATATTACAAGCGTTTTATTATAATCTTGGTTTATGGGTTCTTTAAAGGGATAGGCTTGCTCACACAAAAAAAAAATATGTCATCATTTAGGCCACTCACCCTCATTTTGTTACAAAGCTGTATGCGTTTCTTTCTTCTGTTGAACACTGAAGAAGATAGTTTAAAGAATAGGGCTGTCAAACGATTAATCGCGATTAATCACATCCAAAATAAAAGTTTGTGTTTACTTAATACATGTGGGTGCACTGTGTATAATTATTATATATATATATATATATATATATATATAAATACACACACATGCTTGTATATATTTAAGAGATATTTTCATACTGTATATAGATTTATATATAATTTACATGATATGTAAATATAAATATTTTATATATAAATATTTTTTTTCTTAAATATACATGTCATGCATGTGTGTGTATTTATATATATACAAAATAATTATACACAGTGCACCCACATATATTATGTAAACACAAACTTTTATTTTGGATGCGATTAATCGCGATTAATCATTTGACAGCCCCATTAAAGAACGTTGGTCACCAGACAATTGACGGCACCCATTGACTTCCATAGTATGAAAAAAATACTATGGAAGTCAATGGGTGCCGTCGACTGTTTGGTGACCAACGTTCTTTAAAATATATTTTTTGTTCAACAGAAGAAAGAAACTCGTACAGAAACTTGAGGGCGAGTAAGTGATGACAAATTTGTCATTTTTGGGTGAACCATCCCTTTAAAGCACACTTATATAAATTTTCTTATAGTACAATGAGGAAAATGTAAGCAAATTGTTATTTGAGGAACTTAAAGGTTTTCTAAAACAATAAGGTTGTAAAACCTTTTTGAAATGGACTAGATTCATATTGTTTTGACAAGTTGGTAACATTGTAACATTTAATAAGAATTCTTTTGCAAACCCTTTTGCTCAAATGTTCATTAAGCCTACATTCAAATCAGAATATATCTTACAATATATAAATAAAAGCATTTCTAACTACTCCAATGTATATTAACTGATCATCTTAAGCATTATTTAATCAAATACGTTTGTTGGAATGGTTTAGTAGACTAGTCTAATGTAAAAGGTCTGTGTGTAGTGGCTGGCAAAACTTTGAAAACAATATAGAGGAGGTGTTGCATTGCCTATAATGACTCAATGAATCTGAATTAAAATATTCATACGGTTCTGCTCGCTTATTCCCCCCAGAAATAAAACCAAACCAGAGTTCAATCTCTCGCTCTTGCTAGGAGAGTATATAAACATCCCAGCAAACCAATAATGAGTACATGGTGCTAAAACTATAAATATTTAAGCACAGGTCTGTTTGAACGCCCATTTCTCACCAGCATCTTTAACAGCAAAGTTTTCAGCAATGCTGCTCATTAACATTATGAAACTATATGATATTAATCATGTGTCCAGGTTGTTTTTTTTTTTTTAAATAGACATTTAATTATTAGTGTTTGTTCCAATAGCCAAAATAGGGAGTTGGTATGAATATTCAAAAAGTGAGTTGACATTCAAAAATGTAATATACCTCACCAAAAACTATTTTGCTTATTCTTTTACACCGAAAAAAAGTTGCTGCCAGATTTAAGTACAATCAACTTGAAGTGATTTCAACTTAAGCCTTGAATTGACATTCAACTAAAAAGTTGAAAACTGTATAACGTTAACCTATTTTGATGAGCTGTATTTTCATAACTTTTTGATCCCATAATTGTTTACAGTGCTATTCAAGACTGTGGCTACTTCTAAAAATTAATTTATAACCACGCATGTCCATTTTAAACAAACTAGTTAAGTAAACAAAACAAATGTAGACTAGTTACAACAGACATAATATTTATATACGTTGGTTCAACTAAAAACGTTCTGGGCTTGCTGAGTCTTTCTTTTTTACTCTTGAACTTCAGCAGCGTTTCCGTTGAAACTAACATTAGTGTAAATAGCCAATAACAGTATTCCGATGAAGGTCAAGTAAAACAACAAACTTTTATAAACTTTTAAAAGCCCTTTAACAACTTTGCAGTGTTTTATCGCTGTTTGACATCCGACACCACCGAGGCCTCCATAACACACAACCAGAGCAGTTTACTCGGTCCTGGGAGTTAAAATAAGTTACTCCGTTCAAACATGTCAAATACTTACAGCAGACATCCCAAAATGTGGATTTTGCTTGTAATGCTTCGACTCAACTTCCAGAAGTGCACATCTGGGTTCACAGACCCGCCGCAGAATATATTTTAGATCTAATCAGCTCAACAGCTTTAACTCACGTTACTTCTCAAACTATTGTTGCACTATCGAACATCTTCTATAAAATACACGCTTGTGCGAAACAAAACAAAACAGGCAAAAAACTTGCACGAGACCAACCGTGCCCTAGTTTGTTTCGCGCTCGTGCGTTTTACGTTGTATCACATTGTTCTCGGTGATATAATGACTTCAACACCTCAGAGCAGTAGGGGAAAAAAAACTTAACAAAAACTATTTTACTCACCACGAATCACCGTCAGACTACAACAAAGCAGCAGTTCCAGCAATAAAATCTCCATCGCAAGCGCTCCAGGCTTTAATACCATAATCCCAGCTCCATTTCTTCGAGGTATTGGTGTTAGGAGAAAGTTTGTAGTCCGTAGGTCGATGAGTCGGACTTTTTTTTCGCCCGAGCGACTCTTCTAGCGATAGTAGAGGAGGCACGAGGAGGGGAATGACTGACAGCGGAAACTGATCGACGTCATCAAGTGGGATTGTGCTGCGCTGTGGCGCGTTCGCCTCGCCAGGATAATAGAACCGAAAACACACACACACACACACACACACACACACACACACACACACACACACACACACACACACACACACACACACTGTTAACTGATAGTCATTTAGAAAAGTGTAAAGATAAATGTATTGTCGTTTCAAAAGTTTGGAAACATTACTTCTTTGAAAGCAATATCTTACTCACTTAGGCTACATTTATTTTAATAAAAAAAAAAAAACAGAAAAATATATAGGCTACTAATATTGTGAAATATTATTACAATTTAAGATAAATGGAAGAAAATGTTTTTTCCCCCTAAATTTATATAGGCTACTTTAAAATATAATTAATTTCTGTGATGCAAAGCTGAATTTTCATTGAGGTTTCATTGATCCTTATTATCAATGGTGGAAACAGTTGCGCTGCTTAATATTTATTTATTTATTTATTTGGAACCGGTGATACTTTTTTTCGGGATTCATTGATGAATAAAAAGTTAAAAAGAACAGCATTTATCCAAGATAGAAAATTTTGCTAGGCCTATCATTTTTTTTTTATCAAGGGGACCTAAAAAAAGTATCACATGTTATATAAAAAAAAAAAAAATAGGTGGCACAACTGTTTCCAACACTGATAATAAATTAGCAATATCAGAATGATTTCTGAAAGATCATGGTAATGGTATAGACCTTTTGATCGGTATATCAAAGTAAAATATTATGCATTAAAAAACAGTTTCTTATTTTTTCCATTGGAGTTTTTTTATGTTGCATTCAGTTTCAGGTTATGTTTTCTGCTTTATTATGATGTCGTGTGTTACCATGATGGTGTTTTATGTTTGTGTGTGTATCACAGTGATCTTTCGTTATGTTATCATGTGGGTGTCCAAATAAGTTATCAGTACAAACAGTAACAAACTGATTTTAATCACTGAAATAGGGTGACATATTAACATTAGGAATTATTGACATATATACAGTTTAATATAGTCAACAAACATCCACACTGTGAAATCATGATCTAAAAGTCTGGGTTTTTTAAGTTTGTCTAAACAGAAATAGACTATCAGTAATAAATCAAGCTTTAATGCAAAAAGAGCAGAACAGAAGAATTATAAAACTCAATTCTGATGTAGGCCTATTCAAAATATGGCAAAGTCTTCAAGAATGCTGAGTTTAAATCAGTGCATTTCACTTTTTATTAATTAAAGACACAATGTACAATGACTAATTGTAATTATATATATATATATATATATATATATATATATATATATATATCTCATAGGACAATCTATATATACACATAGCCCAGCCAGGTTGTCAACAGGGAAGGACAATGGGGTCTCTTGTTTTTGGACCCTGATGAAGGGGGCCCACTATGGGTTCACTATGGTATAGCCTTCATTAAGCCTTGGGGCAAAGTCAGGGACGTGACATGACTAATTCATTTCTGTTTTTTTTTTTTTTTAAAAAGAGGGAAATGTTGTAATATTGTGTCATTCTTCTGTTATTTTAGCAATTGACTCATTTTAGTCTCTTTTTATTTCCCTGAATGATTTGTATTATTCTGTATAGAAGTACCTAATTAAGTAGAAGTTGATGAGACATATTTAAGTTCCCTGATTGCAGATTTTAAAACATGAGTTTAACATTAGAAAAGACAAATGTGAGATTAGTGTCTTCTGGGGTCGTTTTATCCGTAGAACATCTGAGAAACAATTAAGATGTTAAACAGATCTCATTGCATCAGGGGTGGGTGATGGCGCAGTGGATAAGACACATGCTTTTAGTATGAGAGACCCGGATCCGAATCCTGTGTCCCTGAGCAAGACACTTAAAGAAGTAGTTCACTTTTAAAAAAAAATTTGCTGATAATTTACTCACCGCCATGTCATCCAAGATGTCCATGTCTTTCTTTCTTAAGTCCAAAATAAATTAAGTTTTTTGATGAAAACATCCCAGGTTTTTTTCCATATAATGGACGTCATTGGGAACCAAACGGTTCAAGGTCCAAATGAGAGTTTCAGTGCAGCTTCAAAAGGCTTTAAGCAACACCAGACGATGAATAAGGGTCTTATCAAGCGAAACGATCACTCATTTAAAAAAATAAATAAAAAAGTTGAAGTTTTATAAGCACAAATCCTCGCCTTGTTCTGTTCTGTGATGAGCGTTCGTGACTCTCCTGTTCGAACTCATTCATCAAAATGAACGAATCTTTTTTCGTGTCATGACTCGAAGGGTCCTAGATAAGACCCTTATTCATCGTTTGGTGTCGTTTGAAGCTGCACTGAAACTCTAATTAGGACCTTGAATCGTTTGGTTCCCAATGAAGTCCATTATATAGAGAAAATCCTGGAATGTTTTCATCAAAAAACGTAATTTGTTTTCAAATAAAGGAAGTCGTGGACATCTTGGATGACATGGGGGTGAGTAAATACTCCTTTAAACCCTAGTTGCTCCAGAGGCATGCGACCTCTGACATATATAGCAAATGTAAGTCGCTTTGGATAAAAGCATCAGCTAAATGAATAAATGTAAAATGTAAATCAAATGTAAGTTTTAAAATGCATAAAACATGCGTTGTAAGTGAGTGAGTGACACATCAATTCTTCTCTGTACTTTAGAAAACAGCAGCTTAAACATGCCAAGCTTGGCACAGCCTTCTCCTTTTAGTTGCTAGCCTGTTATGTTTCTTTATGCTCATATGAAAGCTCATTTTATAAAAAGGTAAAAAACAATGATGCAAATTTATTTCGGCCTCTTTCATGATTCCCGAGGTGCTGTAAACATCAAGGATCAAACCGAACCCCTGGCAGACTGAAAGCCCTCAGTGGGTTCAATGGTAAAGTTCTGCAACCGACTCCAAATCCAAAGTGAAAGCATATGTGCGCGGCAGTGCGTGTGAGCGGAGCAGGCAGTAATTCCCGGGCCTAGAGAAATATGCTGTAATGAAACCTGCCTTTACAGTCACCTGTGCAATAGCTCTCGGCGTTCTCTTTGATCCGCAGAGCACTGCGCGTAAATAAAAAATCACTTTCTCCGCTGCCCGTTGTTACTTTTGAATATTAGACTTTGCATTAATGCATCCAAGACTTAATGCAAGACATATTTTGCGCGTAACAGATGCCATCTGGAACAAGTCCTCTTAAAACAAAGGGTTTATAGAGGCATCATGTCAATGTGCTTTGCACTAACCCTGTTGCTTGCTACCTATAGTTTTCACTGGAAACTCATAGTCAGGATTTCACAGTCGGCCTGAAGCCGTGCTGAAATATGTGTCTGCCACTTAGTTACACAACCATGGAAAACAGCAATGTTGAGCTGAAAGTTGTAGCAAATAAACGGCGAATAGCGGAGTATCAATACCAAACCATCAAAACAAATGAAAGGCCTGCTGTTTTGTTTGGAGAGCAAGGTTAACATTTTTATTGGAAATTCATCAGTATTGTTTCTCTTTTGGCTTGATGTTAAAATGTAGGATTTAGAAATGCCAAAAGAAAGCGAGAGATTGGGAAATTTTGAGGCCTGAGACGATTCCTTTGAGAATTACGAAAATGCAGCTTTCGACATGAAATGTGGTAATCATAGGTTGTGAAAAGATGGATTTTAAGGCCAGATCAGGTCACTCAACCACTAGGAGAAGATAACATCGGACTCCATGATCTATCCCGTGCTTCTCTAATAAAATCCACATTTCAAGGAACTGCTGTTGTGCTCCCCCCAAAAAAACAAAACCGTCCCCTGCTGAGCTTGTTGTAAAGGTGTCAGCCCACCTTCCTTTCAACTTGTTATTTTCTTCCTTGCCAATTAAACTTCCAGACCTTTAAAATTAGACAATGTGCATCGCACATATATCCAAGGTGCAATTATTGGCTGACAGATGTGGCTTGTTTATGTGTGGCATCCTGTTTACTCCAAAGGCTGAATGATCTATGTAGTCTACTCATAAAACACTTTGAAACCATGGGAAACGTGAACTTATCCTATTCTCTGCTTGGTCATGAACCAGAATGAAGACAGAATCATTATGGAAACATGCTAAAATGTGTTAAAGGATAGTTCACAAAAAATGAAAACTCTGTTATCATTTACTCACCCTTGAGTTGTTCCAAATCTGAATGCATTTCTTTCTTCTGTTGAAATGGGGGCCGCCATCAACTGTTTGGTTTCTGACATTCTTCAAAATGTCTTCTTTTGGGTTAAGCAGAAGAAATAAATTGCTTCAGGTTTGGAACAACTTGAGGGTGAGTAAAATGATGACCGAATTTTGGATTAAATATCCCTTTAAACAGTGCTTTGGATTGTTTTTATTGACAGCAAGTTAGCCAAAATACAGTTCAATAGCAAATAACAATTACTCAAATTACTGCGAATGGTAAAAAATACAATAAAAAGTGGATAATGATTTAACATGTTATGGGGAAACTTAGTGTGTCGTTTGCGATTTCGTAAGATATCGTGACAACAAATAACAATTTGTGAGCTGTGATGTCTGATTCAAGACCAAATGACTCTTATGAACTAGTTCTTTTTAATAAGTAAAAATAAAAAAAAATCACAAAACAGCCCCGAAATCAGCTTGAATCAGATGCACGAAGTCTGTGAATAATTTAAGACTTGTTACTGAGTTCATATAGTTTATTTTACGGTCTATGGTTTATATCTGATTCACTCTATACTGAACCGAGTCATTTGTCGGTTGTGTCCGATTCAAAATAACCCTGGAATCGTTACTATATGCGATACTTTATACGTTGTTCATGACAACGTGTAACTAAAGAGACATATTGTGATGTGTTGGCATCCTTCTGTCTTCGAGAGACAATGGTTTAGAATCTGCAGAATCTTTTTTACATATATTTTTTTTTTTACCAATATGGTTTGTTTTTAACATACAAGGCTGTAACCAACATTAAGTCTAAATGTTTCATTTAGTTTCCTTTTTTATTAAGAGCCCTGTCATGTGTGAATGTGCTGCTCAAATTGTGACCATTTCAATCTCTTTAATATATTAAATGGAGGGAAATACATAGAAGTGCCATGATGGAAGTTTTCTTCTTTGTGTGTGTGTGTGGAAACAAGTTCACAGATTTCAGCTATATGCATGGATCATAGAGATTTCACATAATAAAAAAGACAGAGTGCAAAGTAAGTTTTCTTTATTAAACATCTTTTTAACAGTGCAGCTATTAAGACTTACAAAATCAATTTGGCACATATCAAACTATCATACTTCATACCATCCTCTGATCCCCAACTAACACGATCATCATCTGTTCTTTGCTCCAGACACTAAATAAACAATGGCTGAGTTATTCCCTTGGCTTTACAATAATGTGCTTCTGTGCCACAATTCCTGGTTTGGCATTTATTCTTTACTCGCATTCAAAGAAAAAGAAAAGGCATTCATAGTTCCTGACCTGTTCCGACAAACATAAAAAGGCAATTATTGCAGCCAACTCATCAGCTGCAGATGAAACACTGAACATGACAGATTAGACAAAACATATTCAAATATTGCACTATGAATCCCTTATAACTGTTGAATAAAGGTTGAGGGCTAAGTTAATACTAAGGCTTCAGCCCCGTGTGTCAAGAATAATGTGGAAGCTAAATCTGCATAGAAACAAAAGATATACGTCACACCAACTCACTCGAGCACCAGCTAGATTCCCATAGCTAGAAGTCGTACAGGGCTTTCGAGCGTTTGAAATGTGAGCGAGTGCTACCAAGGAGCCTCAAACCAAAGTCAATCTGCTACCAAACGGAAATACGCTGAAATGTTAACCACAAAATACCACTCAGACCCCCGAATCGGAGTACATTCCATTGATGAGATAGTCGACCTGAGTGTAGTCCTTTCGCTTGTAGCTCTCGTAGGCTTGTTTGAGAAACAGCGCCACCGTGACCACAAAAAAGAGGAGGCCAAAGAAAAGAACGGCCAGCAGAGAGCTCGTGTTCAACAGGTGGCTCGTCAAAGAGTCTCCGGCCACGTCAACAATGGCTTGGTCCCTTTTGGGAATGTCCTTAGGCAGTTTGGATGTCACTACTGAGGGGCTCATTGAGGTTTTTGGCGTGGTTCGCATTGGCTTCCCATCTGAGGATGTTGGAATGGGAGGAGTTTGTACCGGTTTAGAGGAAGAATTGGATGTAGGCACTAATGGTGAGATGATGACAGACGAATTGGTCCCTGATGGTGAAGGTGAAGAAGGGTGTTTTGGAATGATGGTTTGTGCAACTGTTGTGGTGGTTGTTGTGCTGGTAGTTGCTGAAGAGGGTTTAGGGCTGGTTGTGGTTGGTTTGGGTGTAGTTGTGATGGTAGATGTCTTGGCTGGTGGTGTTGGAATGGCTTCTGAGTTCACTGGTTTTGGCACTGCATCAGCTGTGGCGGATTTCTCTGTTGAATTTGTCAGCAGGTTAGTCACTGTAGTTGTCAAGTTGTTTTGTAAATTGGTCGGTTTTGTAATAGTGGAAGTCGTAAAGATGGAGACGTTAGCTTCAGAGGCCGATGGTTGCGTGGTATTAGATGAAGAATCGTCTGGAGAAGATTGGGAAGAGTTGGTGCCCGAAGACCCTTGGAGAGGCACCAATTCTCTAGTCGAATTATTGTCCACATTGTCAGACTCTGCAAAAACAAAGTTTGAGTTGGTAAATGGTTGACATGGCTGATATTCTGAGTGAGATGAGATCAAATGTGATGATGTAATCATAAGAAAACTTTATTCTGTCGAGTTGGAGCAGTGTAGTCGGATTCACAAACAAATCCCTCTTGCCATTATTTTTAAAACATGAAAAATATATAGTGCAACCAGTGGAGTCTGATTCATAAAACAAAACACTAAAGAGTCATTTTGTGTCAATTGGACTACTCTGGTTGTGGTGTTTTAAATTCTTTAAAAAGAACCAGCCCAACAAATAATTAAAAAGAGTCAAAATTGACTGTTTAGAAAACAGTGTAACGAATCATTCCAAAATAAGAGGCAAAGTTTCTGAAGAAAAATCGGTAACACTTTACTTGAAGGGGTGTTCATAAGACTGACACGACACCTTCATAAACATGACATATGTCTTGAATATGAAGTAGGGTTTATGCATGTTTGTGACAACTGTCACTAAGTGTATTTCGCTCAATAATGACATTTTAAATGCAAATATGACATTGTTTGAGATGTCTTTGTTATGACACCTTGACATAAACTATAACATCATAACCGGTCAGTGTCTTTGTCATGACAACTTGACATAAAATTAAGTTAAACTGCCATGTGATTGGCTTTGACATTGGCTGTCATGAGGCCATTATAACTGTGTCATGAATATTTTTCGTGACCTCAACTACAGCAGTACTAATTGAATTTGTCATTAAAAAGTTATAATGGCTTCATGACAGGCAATGTCAAAACCAACCACCTGACAGTTTAATGTAATGTTAACCAATAAAGATAGGTGGTTTCTTAAGTTTGATAATTAATCTGCTGTCATGTCAAGTTGTCATGACAAAGACACTGACAGGTTATGATGGATTAGTTTATGTCAAGGTGTCATAACAAAGACATCTCAAACAATGTCATATTTGCATTAAAAATGTCATAAATGAGCGAATGACACTAAAACTTCATATTTATAACATAAGTCATGTCATGATTATGAAGGCGTCATGTTAGTCTTAAGCACACCCCTTCAAGTAAAGTGTAACCGAAAAATCAAATACTTCCAAAAGATAGCAAAACAAAACATAGAACACAAAATAAATGCAGAAAAAACAAAGTAAATGTATTAGCATTTGTAATCGCACCTGTCTCCGCTAACAGCTCGCTGATCTTCGTGACATTTCCACAAGAAGAGTTCTGGGTATTATTTGGGCAGCTGATCAGATAACACATTAACTGAGATTGGTCTTCATTTAAAAGAGCCATCGAACAGGATTCAATTTCAGGACCTGAAAAATTAAGAACAAACAAAAATCAACAAGACTTCCTCCCCAAAGAAGCTGTTGCTTAAAATAAAGCTTATTTGCAGGCAATATCGAGTGACTTCAAAACCATGTAAGATTCCTGAATTGTTACTGCTGAGTAAATGAATCTGTGCTACAGCGCACAAATAATAATAATAATTCTACCAGAATTGGTTGATAAAAAAAAAAAAAAAAAAAAAAAAAAAAAACACCAGTGCATTCAAACTCACAAATAATTAACAAAATCAGAACAAATTATTCAAAAAAGCTAACGAGTAACCATTTTGAATAGCAGTCAGATTCCTTCCAGAACAGGAGGTTAAGTTGCTGAATGAAACGCATCATATGCAAATATATGCACAAGAAACATAAAGTACATTATACCAAAATATCAAAATCAAAATTTCCAATATGATCAATTAACTAAATAAATGGACACATTTTGCTACCAATAATCCACAAATAAGGACAAATAACCTAAACCAAGTGTCAAGGCCAAATATATTTTATAGCCTGCTCTAAAAATGTGAAATAAAATGACCAGTGCAATCTGTGACTCATTAACCTCAGTTGTTTTCATTGGGACAGAGACATTCCCTGAATGCTCATTACTGGATGTCAAACTGCATATCCTGAGCTCTGCAGTCTTCGGGAACGAGCAACGTCTGGGAAGAAAAACAGGCCTTGCCGCACCTTTCTTTGATCCCCTCCCAGCAGCCATGTGTGTTAGGTACTGCACACCTCAACCTCCACATCCGTCTCCACTCTTTCCCTTATTCCCACTTCCCCTGATTACTTAACCAGGTGGCCGAGGCTAGAAAGAATTTGCTTGCACTGGCACCACAGAACGCTCCAAAATGCCCTCGTTTCCCTTTTCGGACCGAGCCAACAGACACTCGTCCAGCATTTAAAGCACCAGGTGAATCAATAATAAACCTCTGTGAGTTGAAAAATGCCGGTTGAATCATCTCTTGGTCAGCGTTGACGCACTAAATCGATAGGCCATCTGCAGCGAGTGCATTTTTTTTCCCTTTTAAACACTTCTCCAGCTGTTTGAAGCAGAAAACGCATGAAAGCAAAGGCGAATGCAGTCCGGTGTGAAATCGTAGAGGACCCGTCAAGACTTTTGCAGTCGCTTCATAGTACGTTCAGTCACTGACGTGTCGAAAAAACGCACACCGGTCCCTGAGCTGGAATGTGGAATGCTTATGTATTTATAGCTCCCCGTCATTCCAAACATTTCAGACTTCCAGATGGCGGTGGCGATTCTGACCTTGCTTTCGATCTCCATACGGTTAACGTGATGGAAACTCAATACCGACTGTGTACGTGCGTGTTATCGGGCTACCCACAAACACAAAGCCAGTGTGCCCCGGGGTCATTTTGGCTGTCTGCGTGTTTACAAAGGTGGAGGGATAGTCAAGTTCAACGTGTGTGGCCAAAGCAAAAGAGGAAAAGTGATTTATAAAAAAAAGAAAAAAAGAAACAGCATGTAGAAGGGTATGGTCCGCTGAAGCAGCGCCTGGCGCATAAGCAGAACAGCCAGCCCAGGCCTCTCTTTCATCTTAAATGTGAAACATATGGCCCTCTTTGAAAGTGCACGCTCTTCAAGGGAAAGTCGTGATGTATAAAAAGACAAAACAGAACATATGGCTTTGCTTTAAGAAAAATATGATATTCTGCAGGTACCCTGTTTTATCTCTGAAGGTAGCACAGAGACTGCATTTGATTCTCAAGCCCTTGAAGAAACAGAAAAAGAAGCCCGTCTGATTTAGCTCTTGGAAATAGTGGAAAAGAATCAAACAAATCTGTCGTTTCAATTTTCCGCCTGTCTTATATATTTGCATGGGTCGACAATAAGGATGGCCACAGGAATGTCACTTGCCTTATTGAGACAGAACTTAGCTGATCATGCAGATGCATCATTTTGCAAATTTAAAGGAACTGCTCACTCATATGAAAATTCTGTCATTGCTTGCTTACTCATGTTATTCCAAAACATGTATGACTGACTGTAAGTCAATGAGGTCCAATGTTGTTTGGATCACAGGGTTCCTTAAAATATTTTCTTTTCTTTCCACAGAAGAAAGTCATACAGGTTTGGTGACTGAATGTTTATTTTTGGGTGAAATTTGTTTTCTCTGACATTGAAATTCTAGCTGACAGTGTTCTAGCAAATTCTGCTGATGTAGATATGACACCTGTGGTAAAGTTCTCAAAATGGTTTGCATCAATGAAGTTTGTGCGAAAAACTGTATCCATGTAATTTTATATATGTATTTTAGTTCATATAAATGGGTCATTGACAAAAAAAAAAAACTGATGCAAGGCATTTTTTTAATCATGAACAATGAAAAAGAATATGTTACAGAAGATTTAAAGGTGTTTAAATTTATTTTTTGACTGCTTCTACGTCAGATGGTACAATCAAATAGTTGTGTGTGTGTGTGTGTATATGTGTGTATGTATATATATATGTGTGTGTGTGTGTGTGTGTGTGTGTGTGTGTGTGTGTGTGTATATATATATATATATATATATATATATATATATGAGGGCTGGGCAACGATTAATCGCATCCAAAATAAAAGTTTGTGTTTTTGAATAAATGTATGTGTAGGGTGTATAATTATTTGGTATATATAAATACACACATGAATGTATATTTAAGAAATAGTTGTATGTATATACTTTAAATATATTTATAACCAATTAAAATTATGTGTATAAATAAATATTTGATATATTAAAAACACATTTTTCTTAAATATATACATCTGTGTGTGTATTTATATATACAAAATAATGATACACACTACGCACACATATATTATGTAAACACAAACTTTTATTTTGGATGCGATTAATCGTTGCCCAGCCCTATATATATATATGTGTGTGTGTGTGTGTGTGTGAATGTTTAAACCATCTATTGTCCAATTAAAATATTCATAGAAAAAAAGAGCCAGGTTTGCAGTTGTGTCACCTTGATATGAGAATATAAAAATTGCAGAACAAAAGTTTTTCCAATCAATTATCTCAACAAATATATATTTTTAATAATAATAAAATATAAATAGTAAAAATAAGCCCTGATGCATCATGTATTTCTGGCAAATGCTACCTTAAATAAATGGGGAAAAATAATGTAATAATAATGGTGGTTTCTAAAGTTGTAATTATTGTTATCCCAACATGCTATAAGTTAATACTTGAGTGAAAACAGAAGAACATCTATTCAGAAATAATTAATGTATAAAAATTTAAAAAAGGATCTCAGATCCCCTAGTCCTTAGATATAATTCAATAGAAATAGACTTACATAATTTCAAGTCACAATCGTCTGGTCTTCCCACAGTCGTATTAAACACTATCTTGAAGCCGTTCTTCAAATGCATGGGCGCACATGGAAGCACAAGAAGCCCAAAGATGGGCACCAGGACCAGGACAGGGTGGACAGTCATGATCATAATGTGAGAGGTGGTCACATCCCCAACATCTGTGGGATACACAAAAGCAAGAATTTTAAAATTAACTCAACACTATATTTCTTAAATACATTAGATTGATAGTCAGATAGATAATCAATTGTCTCAGAGAAGTAAGTGAGAATTAATATAAATGTGATTAAATTGCGCCATCTAGTACACATTCCAAAACACTACTAGGAAATGTTTTGAAATTCCACTGGTCTACCTGCAAAATGGCTGTTTCACAATCTTATTCAACTAACACTAGAGCATAAGTGTAATAAAAACACATACGCATAGACAGTTAACTTAGTCATTTTCAGATTACAAACTGCACTTTTAAAGTAGTGTAAGGTCTAATCTCTTGTCGGTGCTAGAAAATGTGATTTCCAGCACTGATACAGGCTGTTTTGGGTATAAGGAAGTTTCAAAAGTGAATAAATAGGTCTTGGGCGCAGCACATTAATCTCTGCCACACCCCTCAGGACGCCCGGTCATTGCCACCACTGCAAACAGCAATGAAGGGCTCACTAAACCCGTTCCAGGATGTGCAGATCATATGACTTCCATCCAGGCTTGAACAAAGGAATGAAACTCACTCAGAGATGAAGCAGATTATTCACGGATGGTTCCTCCTGAGCTGGAATAAAACACAAATAAGAAATAAAGCTACTGTCTGTAGCTACTGAAAAAGAACAGGGTTAAATCACTCCCTAATAACAGAACTATCAGCAAAGAATCCTCAAGCTTTGTTGCATCCATTTTTCTTAAACTATAAAGGGGTAAGATCCACATTACTAGAGGGTTTATAATTTAAACAAACACCATAATGGAGGTTAACATACAATTGCATGCTAGTACAAAACACAAATTATTATCTGTGTGCATTATTATGGTTTAACACCTTAAGAGTCAGTACTAGGGTAATGTAGGTCAGTTAAGAAGTGTGTCCAGACACAAACAACACCATTGTTTGCTGTTTACAATGGAACATGTGTTTTCTAACTCTTTACATCTAGATGTTTTTCTTAAAGACAGACCCACCTTCCTACTATAAATATATATTACACTAATTACAAGATGGCTTAATTAACGTACACATGCACTTGAATAACCGCAAGAAAATTAGTATACAAAATATATGTTAGCTATTAAAGCAATCTTGACAAATATAAAGAAAGCTCACGAGGATGCACTTACCAAACAAATACAAAGCTTCTTTTCACAATACAAATATCAGTTTGTATTAAGGATGTAAACAGCAGCGTTTCCAAAACACTCTTTTTTACCGTAGTAAGCAAGCAAATGAAAACCGTCTCATTCCGCATGCAATGTGTTTAATGTCACTCTCCTGTCAAATGCTTCATATTTTAATTTGGGCTGTTTATGTAAGTAGCAGATAGCTGACAGACACGACACACGGCTGATGCGACAAGAGGAAATGCAGGACTTCCGGGTCAGGATGTGATCCGTGAGCGTATCAAAATAAAGGTACTCAGCTCATAATTAAGTTGGAGTTTATTGTACGTAGGTGGACATTGATTAACGGAAGATTACATAAAATTACATAAAATCGTTTTAAATGACCATGAACCATGATAGTTATCGTTTTTAAAGTATAATGGGATCATATGTACCATTGGTTTTGATACCGCTAACTAAACATAAGTATTATAATACACACAAGTAACAAAGTAAAGATGAAAGCATGCAATTTAGCTCATACCATACATATATATATATATATATATATATATATATATATATATATAGTTATTGCTACAGATAAGTGATAAAGTGAAGAAACTGTTTTTCCAGTCTGGAGTTTTAATTACAAGGACTTTTATAACGGAAAAATGTAAGTCACGTGACACGGAAGTGCTCAGAGTCATTTTATTACCAAGCAGAAGCTTCGCTAAAAACCACATAGAAAATAAACAAAAAACAAGGATGATCAAGGCTATTCTTATTTTTAACAACCATGGGAAACCCAGGCTCATCAGATTCTACCAATATTTTGTAAGAGACTGAAACTGCATTTGCCAAGCCAACTAATGCCATTTGTTATCATTCATAGAGACCTGACACACTATCATCAGCAGATTAATTTAATTAATTGATATTTATTGAATGTTTCGTAGTTACCCATGCAGTATTAGCTTCAGATAAATTATGTTTGTCAAATATGTTTCGTGGTAAGGAATTGTTTTTTCAGCTTCAAAGGTCTTACTGGAAAGTCAGTTCCTTATTTTTAATGCTTTATTATGTAGCCTATAGCATAATATTAAACCATTATACATAATATTACATAATATTAAATAGTGGTCTATACTACTAGTGTTTGCTTTTTTCCTATATATATATATATATATATTTTTTTTTTTTTTAATGATGAGTTTATGTGAAAATAAGATAAAACAAATTTGTAATCAGTTTGATCATGCTTCTCTTACAGGCAGAAGACATGCAGCAACAGATCATCCGGGAGACCTTTCATCTGGTGTCCAAAAGAGACGATAATGTCTGCAATTTCCTGGAGGGTGGAAGGTGACAGAAGGGGTTTTACAAATGAAGTTGCACATAAGGGCTGGCTGATATGATTTTGATCTATATTTCAGTATCCATGACTGTATAAAGATGGATGCTCTGCTCTCAAAGGTTATTTACTGTTGTTTTGCTCTTCCTTTTGCTTAGTTTGATTGGCGGCTCCGACTACAAGCTGATCTACAGACACTATGCCACTCTGTACTTTGTGTTTTGTGTGGACTCATCAGAGAGTGAGCTGGGGATTCTAGATCTCATACAGGTGAACATACTGCCATTCTCATGTTGTAGTACTGGTTTAAAGCCACAAGGGCGTACTGTGTTTTTCATATTGCCCACATATCTTTTTTGAAGGCGTATATAAAGACAAGGCAAAGTTTACAACCCTTGTTTTAATGAAATTGTTCATGCATTAATGCTCACTGAACAATACTAATATTATCTTTAAGTACAATTTAAATACCAGTTATTCAGTATATAATGCTGCCATTCGATACCATGGTATTGCCACAGTACTTTGTTGCATGAGTGGACGTGCATTGATCGTGTAACACAAAGTCTTTTAGAAATCTCTATGAAAGAACTTGTTTTTATTCACTATTGTACACAATCTTATAATGCAGGTCTTTGTGGAAACCCTGGACAAGTGCTTTGAGAATGTGTGTGAACTGGACTTAATCTTTCACATGGATAAGGTCAGTTTTCAGGTGTATGATGCTCACTTCATAATGACTTTTTACCTCCTTGGTAAAAAGTGTTCTTTGGTTAAATATTTATTTGGGCATGAATAAATGGGGGTGATCATAATGCTATCCGTTATGTAAGGAAATTTTTATATGTTGGTCTAAAATTTACTTTCTGATAACGTCGTGTTGATTTATTGCGGCACTGTAAAATACGTTCATGATAGAAGTGTGCACTACGCTGGCTTCATCAGTTATCTTGAGTGAAAGGAATTACTGGGAAATGATAATGAATGGCTTTACGGTAACTTGATTGATTGTGTTTGATAATGCGCATCAGTAGTCCTGTGCTTGTGTGTATTTTTAGAGTTATGGTCCAGTCCCGTTTCATGCTCCGATTCAGTCAGTTGAGCGTTTTATGGCACTGTGTAAAAGTATGGATTTGAAATAAGTCAAATTTACAGTCCAAATTGAATGCTTAGATTATAAATGCCATACTACACAATAATAGGTGTGATCGTCTTGAATCAGAGACGTGCTCTAATCGCTCTCATGCTACTTTAATGTCATTTATCGATCAGTTGAACTCACTTGCAGTGTGACCAAATAAAATGATTCTTATGAACCTGTTCTTTTAGTGAATGAAATCAGACCAGTGTATTTCAACTCTTACGAACCGGTTCTTTTAAATGATCAAAAACATATTAGCAGTGTCCCATTTCAGAGGCTGCATCCTTCGAAGGCTGCGAAAGTCGGACTGAGCGTTGTTGAATTGGGTGGTCTAGCCTAGCTCTTTGTTCACTCTAAAAATGCTGGGTTGTTTTAACCCAACTTTGGATCAAATGTGGACAAACCCAAACACTAGGTTAAAAAATGTCATTAAAAAATTTAACCCAATGGCTGGGTTTGTCCATATTTGACCCAAAGTTGGGTTAAAACAAGCCAGCAATTTTAGAGTGTATTTTTAGAGTATTACTATATTAAAGGGTTAGTTAACCCATTAATGACTCACCCTCATTTCGTTCCAAGCCCAAAAGACCTCATTCATCTTCGGAACACAGTTTAAGATATTTTAGATTTAGTCCGAGAGCTTTCCGTCCCTCCATTGAAAATGTATGTACGGTATACTGTCCTTGTCCAGAAAGGTAATAAAGACATCATCAAAGTAGTCCATGTGACATCAGTGGGTTAGTTAGAATTTTTTGAAGCATCAAAAATACATTTTGGTCCAAAAATAACAAAAACTACGACTTTATTCAGCATTGAATTGTCTTCCGGTTCTGTTGTCAATCCGCGTTCACAAGTCCGCAGTGACGCTGCTGACGTGTATCCGGTGTGTCCGTGTATTTGTGTTCAAATAAATATGGCTGGGCAAAAAAATGCAAGTCTTCCTCTGTGTTGAAATCCTTAGACATGTTTGCGAAGAATGTTTTGTTCATAGCGTGACTGTAAACGAAGCTCGGCGCACCAGATAACACGTCAGCAGCGTCACTGAACACGGATTGACAACAGAACCGGAAGACAATACAATGCTGCATAAAGTCAAAGTTTCATTTTTTGGGTGAACTAACCCTTAGCTAATGAAAAAAAAGCAAAACCAGATTTTCAAAGTCTTGTAGGTTTAAGTTTTTGTTGTTTTTTCCCAGGTCCATTACATTCTCCAGGAAGTTGTCATGGGCGGGATGGTTCTGGAAACTAACATGAATGAAATAGTCGCCCAAGTGGAGCTTCAGAATAGAATGGAGAAATCGGAGGTGAGTTCACATTTACATTACCCGAAGTCACTCCAGTTCAGCTGACATAAGTTCATGCATACATCTTTACCTCAAAGGGAACAGGAAAGAGTATTTTAAATAGTTTAATGTGACGCATACTATATGCTAATTAATTTAACCAAAACATAAAAGAAAAAAGTCACCTTTATATGTTTCAAAGCAGCTTTACAGTGATATCAGACAAATGATGTTGTTCAGCTGAAGTGTTTTCAGTGTTGATTCATTCCCGTTGTAAAGATCATCAATTTTTAAGCTACTTGTTTAATTCATCTATAAAAAAAATCAGCAAAAAATGATGTCATCGTCCAGTTCAGTTCTAATACAACAGGGCTAGTACAGTCAGATTAATAATATGTGTTGCACACATTAATTTTGTTTTTCACTGCATGTTCTACACAGAATTTAATGTTTGTGAAACGCTATAAGTATGAATATCACAAAAGACATTTTGTCATGTTGCTTGTTTAGTATCACTTGAAACTATTTTGGACGTAACAGTACATCATGTGAACAAACTAAAATGATATCATGCAATAGTGAAAGATGTCTCAGCAGATACCAGTGTATCATGGTCACCTGATATCCTATCTGGGGTCGTGGCGATCACTAATGTTTGACAACACATGACACGCTCTTATGTATACATAGAAGAGGTTAAAATGAGGAAATGTTACACAAGACAATAAAGCGCACATGGCAGAGAACAAATGAACATCCATACATGATGTTTAGGTAAAGACACTAGAAACGTGATGAGGAACTTCATGACTTCTTCCACTATGTACTTTGACCTGAAAATGGTCTGTCAAGCTGGGTCAGGTTTTCTTTTATAACTTCTGGTTATAAAAATAATTACTATTTCTAAATACATTGTTACATATATTATAATAAAAGTATTTGTTTATTTTATTTGTATTATATATTGTATTGTGCTGGGTTTTGCCCTATAGGGATAGTTCACCTTAAAAATGAAAATTCTGTTATTAATTATTGCTCCCTCCCTCCATTAATTAATTGCATTATGGGTTTGGAAAGACATTTTCACTTTCGTTCATCTTCGGAACACAAATGAAGATCTTTTTGATTAAATCTGAGAGATTTCTGTCCCTCCATTGACAGCAATGTGACACGGATGCTTCAAAAACTTCATAGGGAGATTGTAAACTAAACTCTCGTGTGGCGTAACACGTGAATGAACTGCATGACAAGCGAACATACTTGGGCTTGAGCCAACTGATGCGGGAGTTGATACACTTTTATATGTGAATAAAAGCCTACATTAAATCAGTTGGTTCATCATATAAAGCAATCATGTCTCTTCAGAAAATTTGGGCTAAAATTCATATGCTCAATTCATATAGTGTGATAGTTGATTTTTGAATTTTTTAATGTTTAGATTATTAGTTAAAGCTACACTGTGTGATTTTTTTTTTTTTACCCCATAGTGGTGAAAAGGTATATGACCATCTAATGAATATTAGTTTGTGTTCCTCTCAGTTCCGATTTCGTTTTAACTCCTACGGTGGCCAATGTAGTCCAAGATTAACTTGGCTTCCAGTTCGACCTCGTCCATGAGTGTTAACTCAAATGTAAACGCGAAAGGCGAAGCTTGAATTAACGGGTATGTCCCTCTTTGGCTAATGTACTTTCAAGATGGAGGGGCAACATGGCGACCGACATTAGAAACCTTTACCCGTATGTATTTTCAATGGCATATTATACACTCACGAGAATACTTTATTACTTGAACGAAGTAAATCTACATTAATGAGCACATATATTTTTGAAAGAACTAAGTGTTTTTAGCTAAGAATAAACTAAAAGAGTTACACAGTGCTTTAACATTCAGAATCTAACTAAAGTAAATTTACTTTATTTATAAACTAAAGAGTTGCCTATAGATCTTTCTTGATAATACATGTTTTTAGAAATAAAAGTATAAATATTGAACACAGATCTGTTAATCTGCTCTAAATAAAAGTGATAAAGTGATATTTTTTTTTTTTTTTTTTGGCAGGGTGGTCTGTCTGCAGCACCAGCACGAGCTGTTTCTGCTGTGAAAAATATGAACCTTCCTGAAATACCCCGTAACATCAATATCGGGGACATCAACATAAAAGTGCCCAGTCTCTCCCCGTTTTGAGTTTGCATGTCTGATTTTTGTGTTTTATCGTTGTCATTGTGTGTTGACATTCATAGTCATAGATGCTGTCTCCCCAATGCCATTTATAGACTCCATGACTGACTGTCACATGAGGACTCTTAGAGTCCAAAGCACACTACAGGGTCCAATCATTTACAACATACCTTTCATTTCCGACATTGGCTTGTAGAGAAACCGTTGTTCGAATTTTGAGTATAGTGTTGTTTTGTATTTTTATGTAATTCTACAATACTAATGTGATTTTTTGCCAACAGACTAACTACTAAAACTATATGTTACACATATATATGTTAATTTATATTGAATGTTATACTATACTATACTATATCATTAAAATTGTTTTTGTCCAGAATCAAGTCTCGTTTTTCTCAAAAATCGCTCTTTTTTACTGATATTGCGAGTTTCTATTTGATTTACAGAATATACATTACAGAACGTATCAGCAGTTTAATAAAATTTGGTCTTTTCTAAAACTATAACACTCATTGGGGCAAGGTGTGTTTCATGTATGACAAAAGGTCAGCATATTTTTGAAAAATCATGCTTGTGTTGATGGTTTCACCATGAGTTTGCAGTGTTATAAAATCAACTTTATTGCATTGGAAACTGAGGTCTTTAAAGGTGTGGTAAAACTGAAAATGAGTTCAAAGATAGCATTTGCATCATACAGTCAAAAACAAATGATAGCATATCTAGAAATCTCTGATTTCATATACAGTTATCTTTGAAGGCAGTGGTCTATCAAAGGTTAAGAGCCATCAGATGATATCTGAAGTCCTCAACTCAGTCTTACCTGACTAATACCTCACAAGTCTTCTTTGTAAATGCAAATTTTACAAACAAAAGAATCAGAGAATAGGGAATTCACTGCTGAGGTACTGCCTTCAGATTAAAAGACACTAATATTTCACGCAGTAAATGAAATATTTATTGCACTTAGGAAATTACAAAATTAAGACTTTTGAAAATGTAAAGACGTTTTTGTATGTAATTTATGACATGGCAAATAAAATTATATAAATGCTTTGAGATCATTGTTAAGGTGAGTTTTATGGAGTCTGCTGACTTTGTTGAGTATCTCATTTATAGCTGGTGTATGATGGGGAGATATCATAAAGACTGATAATCATTACACCATGCATTTGCAAATAAAAGTCAAACTAGTGTTATTGGCTATATTTTCTGAGATAATAATCTTAATAATAAACACCATGCCTGGAACAATGTTCCACCATAAAAAAAAAAAAACATGTATTCCAAAGGCCAAATTCATATTTTGTTTTACATTTTGGGGAAGTGCAGTTTAAAGTCCAGGCTGATGAGACGACCACTGAGGGAGGTATTTTTACAAGTTTATTTGTTACTAATCCCGCCATTTGCTCCTGTAAACACAAGTTAATTTAACTAAACTAAAGTTAAACTGTATTTTTTTTCCCACTTAAACAGTATAGTTGTATTGCAGTGACATGTAGTTATCCTTTAACAGCTACAAAAGGAATTAAGTGTCTGTACCAGCAGTTACATAAGATGTGTCTTTTTGTGTGAAGTGCAGGTTCATGTCAGCAAATTAAATTCAGCTTTAATGGATTTACAACAGTGCACGTAGATGTTTGGTTCACTATGACCTGCCATAACAGTATAATGTGTGATTCGGTGTGGGACATCTGATTCAAAATCAAAAGAAACCAAGTCGTCTGCACTAATATTTTGTTTAAATCTATAATATATGTTTAATATGCAATTTATATATGTTTTTGATGTTTTTATATAGTATATCAAGAAAATATATTTATATAAATGTATTTTAGTGATTTGTTTTCCATATTTTTCTTCCATTTTTTCCATATTATTAAAAAAACATATATTTTTTTTAGAAATATAGTTGCATTGTAGATGCAATATATTGTAGATACATATATATACACAATCCAAACCATTTTTTTCCATATTATTAATATATATATATATATATATATGTATACAATCCAAACCATTTTTTCCATATTATACACACACACACACACACATGCACACACACACACACACACACACACACATACACACATGCACACACACACACACACACACACACACACACACATATACACACACAATGCAACTATATTTCTAAAAAATATCTTTTTTTAATAATATGGAAAAATGGTACAAAAATATATTATATATTATAAATATTATAAATAATATATTCTATTTTTATAAATATATTGTATTATATTTTTAAATATATTCTATTTTTATAATATAATATATAATATATATAATAGTTCATTCCTTTTATTCCAGTGTTTTAATGTTTTGCTTGTCTCGTTTTATAATATATTTGGGGTCATTTTGAACGGCTTGGGTAATTTGCCAAATATAAAATATACAATTATTTTTAACCATTAGAATGTTATCACATCACTGAAAAAGCATAGAACAGTGAGAAATAGCAACATTTTGATAACACATCAGGCGTCAATGACTTTCTAAAACCCCCTGATATTTCAAACGCCCTCTTGTACATGGTGTTAATGGATGAACCATTCGTTCATGTGGGAGGAGACTTCCCATTTCTTTAAATAAAAAAAGTTGTGCAGATGTCAGTTTCACTCCTCTCCTCCCGTCATTCATCAAGCATGGGAAAGGGTTTCCACATAAGTAAAACTGTCGGGATAGTCCTGATTGTGGTAGGAGCTGCAGCAGTAGCCACAATCATAGCCCTCTCAGTGGTCTACTCCCAAGAGAAGTCCAAGAACAATGAAGTTAAAACCACAGCTGGAGTAACAACATCCGTTCCAACAGCACCGACAACAGCAACATCCGTTCCACCGACAACAGCACCATCCAATGAACCATGGGACCAGTGGCGCCTTCCTCAAACTCTAAGTCCACTAACCTACAATGTGACTCTGTGGCCACGGCTCAAGGTGGATCCGACATCCGGACTCTTCATCTTCACGGGGATGTCCAGCGTGATCTTCAGATGTGTGGAAAAGACAGACCTCATCCTCATTCACTCCAACAAGCTGAACATGACAAAGCCAGTCACCTTGACAGCCCTTGGAAGCCAGCCAGCTCCTTCCATTGATTCAGTAAAGATGTACGAGAAAACTCATTATATGGCGATTAAACTGAAAGAAAATTTAACTGCTGGGGAAAGATATGAGCTCTACACAGAATTTGTGGGTGAGCTTGCAGATGACTTGGGCGGCTTCTACCGAAGTGAATACGATGACGAGAATGGAGTGAGGAAGTAAGAAGTTGATCTGTCCTATCTATTCTTTCTGTTCTGAAAGACATGTTGTATATATAGTTAAATCTCTTTGTTGTTCTTCAGAGTGGTCGCAACAACCCAGATGCAGGCAACAGATGCCAGGAAAGCGTTCCCTTGCTTTGATGAACCTGCAATGAAAGCGGTGTTCCACATCACTATTCTCCATGATAAAGGAACCACAGCCCTCTCCAATGGCGTTGTGATAGGTAAATGAACACTTTATTCTGTATAGGAACAGTGATGGGGAGGCTGCTTTAAAAACACAGCTTGTTATTTAGAATTTGAAAAAGTTAAACTACAAGTCACTGCTTTAAAAAAAGTGAGAGGAAAGTTCAGGATAAATTGATTCACTAAAATTAATCAGACATTCCTATTCTATGTATGGGTACTGTTGTAATATAAAAAACTACACTGTAAAAAAATATTTTCATGATTTGTAAATTGTAATCACAACATTTTTTCTTTTGTCAAATCAACTTAAATCATTTATTTAGTTCAGATAACATATTATTTTGAGTTTCTAATGATTAAATCAATCTGCTTCATTGTTTTGACTCATTTTTTCCATTTCAATGAACTTAAAATTTTAAGGCAACCAGGTTACTTGATTTTTTTAAGTTAAACCAACAATATTTTTTTAACTGTACTATAGAGAAGTGTGATTAATTAGTTTCCTTTATTCATTTAAACTGATTTCAAGAAAATTTGATGAAGAGTTTGATCAGTCAATATCTCTTTTTGATTTTCAGACGAGACTGAGATCACAGTGGATGGCACTCTTTTAACCAAAACAACATTTGCAGCCACAGAAGTAATGTCAACATATTTGTTGGCATTTATTGTCAGTGAATTCACCTCCATTGAACAAACAGATGGAGATCTGCAGGTAATTATCTTTTCACAAGGTCTACAGAGAAAAGTATGTTATCTTGCCCACCAAGATAACTCTTTTTACTAAAAAATCCATACTGTCGTTTATACAAACAGATTCGAATTTTTGCTCGCCGAGAAGCCATAAATGCAGGTCAAGGAGAGTATGCACTCAATATAACAGGACCGATTCTCAGATTCTTTGAGGGGTATTACAAAGTCCCCTATCCGCTGCCCAAATCAGGTAAGAACCTATGAGCAAGAAATTATGAAAAAAGATTTATTTAGTGTGTTTATTGTTTTATGACCTATATTTCAAGAAGCAATTAAATAATTTTTAATTTTATTTTTTATTGAAAGTTTAAGTAAGATTACATTACTAAAACTTTTTAGACAGTTTTTAGATGTTTAACTCATTCCTCAAAATGTTGAACAGATCAAATCGCCCTGCCGGACTTCAATGCCGGTGCAATGGAAAACTGGGGCTTAATCACATACAGAGAGACAGCCCTGCTGTACGATAATAAAATATCCTCAAATGGAAACAAAGAGAGGATTGCAACTATTATTGCCCACGAACTTGCCCATCAGGTATGATCAGGAGTCCTTTTTTCAAATTTGAATCTCTAAATGGAAAATGATTTATAGAATTTTCTTTTTAACCTATTTTACAACTGTAAAGTTGACTTTTCGCCATATTTCTGTTTCTTTTTAGTGGTTTGGAAACCTCGTGACTATCAGGTGGTGGAATGACCTGTGGCTCAATGAAGGTTTTGCATCTTACGTAGAATATCTTGGGGCGGATGATGTTGAGAAGGATTGGAACATTGTGAGTTTTTGAAGCTAAAGCCAGGGCAATAATGCTAGATGCTAAAAGCTATCACTAAAAGCATGAAATCAAAACTGACTCCTCTATTTCTATCCCACAGAAAGATCTGATCGTTCTTAATGACGTTCACCGAGTTTTCGCCATAGATGCACTGGCCTCGTCTCACCCTTTGTCATCTAAAGAAGAGGAGATCCAAAGACCGGAGCAAATTAGTGAAGTGTTTGATACCATCTCCTACAGTAAGGTAGCGTGGGAACTGTTTGCTTAGTGGACTGTAATGTTTCATAATCAAGAACATGCTGATTACATGTGGTTTGTCTGATAACATACAGTCTCTTCCTCTAGGGTGCATCAGTACTTAGGATGCTATCTGATTTTCTGACTGAGACATTGTTTACTGAAGGCCTGCAAGTAAGCTCCCTTTGTATGCTTTTCCTTAGTGTGCCATACAATAAAAATGTAAAATGTTTTTAAACTAGAGAGTGTTTTTGTACATTTACAACAAATTTGTTTTTTAACAGACCTATCTGGATCATTTCAAATTCAACAACACAGTGTACACAGACCTTTGGTACCATCTTCAAATGGTATGTTGTAATTAAACAAGAATGATCAGCAGTGTAATTATTGGATTTGTTGGCACAAAACACTATATAAGTGCTCATATCTGCCAAATGTTGTAGGCCGTGGAAAAGAATGGTTACCAACTGCCCAAAACTGTGCAAGAAATTATGGACCGCTGGGTTCTTCAAATGGGCTTCCCTGTGGTTACTTTTAACACAGCAACTGGCCAAATCACACAGGAGCATTTCCTCCTAGACCCTAACACTAAACCAGACAGGCCATCAGAGTTTAAGTATGTAAAAAAATATATATTTAATAAGACTTTTTTTTCTAAAAGCACCTATTACTGTTTTTAATTATGGCACCATTTACTAGACACTTTAAGAATACTAGATATGCTATACTTAAAATCACCACTAGGTTTTGTTGAAATTACTATATTAAAATATTTTTTTATTTTATTTTTTAGCTATGAGTGGTTTGTACCATGTTCATGGATAAAGACAGGAACAGCACAACCCACGAGATGGCTACTACAGAAAACTGGTGAGTTTTAAGATGACGCTGACATTCACAATTATATTTGTTGTAATAGAGTGCCGAAGTGATGACGTCACTTTGTAGGACAACTCGGAAGCTTGCGGCGCATGGGTTCCCTCGATCGAAAAGCTATACATTTTCCCCATAGACTTTTGGAAAATCGCAAAAAATAAGATCTTTGTTCAACAAAGAGTTGTGACCCTAACACGTTTTGTCTATCAAGATAATCTTTACAAGTTAATCCAAAATGTATACATTTTGAAGCCTATATAAAGTTTTTAAAAAACACAAGCAGTCACAAAGTTTAAAAAAACACAAGCAGGTTATAACCAGTGTGTTTTATGTCACAGATCAAAACGTGAAAATATTTAGAGGCTTTGTTCACGACAGACCTTATTTCAGGCGATTTAGCAAAAACCCATTAAAAAATCCCATAGACTTTAGAGGGAACCAGGAGTGCTAATATGCTAACTCCACTAACTTCGGCACTCTATAGTGATGACTATAGTACACTCTATAGTTCTAAACCTGTATGATTTTACGTGGGACTAGCAGAATGCCAAATCTGCTCTGTTTCATACAATGACAGTGGATAAAGACATAGGGCTTTCAAACTAGACAAGTATCTGTAACAAGGTTCAGACGTTATGGGAAGAAGGAGGTGGGAAACAGTGAACGATCAACACATTAAAGGGTTAGTTCACCCAAAAATGAAAATTAAGTCATTAATTACTCACCCCCATGCTGTACCAACCCCGTAAGACCTTCGTTCATCTTCAGAACACAAATAAAGATATTTTTGATTAAACTTGAGAGGTGGATCACTGCTATAGGCTGCCTAAGGGATCGAAATTTGACGGCCCAGAAAGTCATTGAAGAAAATGTTTAAATATTCCATGTGACTACAGTGGCTCAAGTATAAGTTTATCAAGCGACGAGAATACGTTTTGTGCGAAAAAAACTAACAAAAATAACGACTTTATTCGACAGATTTTTTCACGTTTGTGTCAACTTTGGACTTAATTATATTTTAAAATTATCATTGGATGTTAATAAAGGACAATATTGTATTCTTTAACATAAATCTATGTATTTCTGCTTTCCTTTTCTAAATTAGATCAAACAGATGACCTGAAAATAAATGCAAATGAGTGGGTTCTGGCCAACATCAACGTGACAGGATACTACAGGGTTAACTATGATCAAGAAAACTGGGAACGCCTACTTAATGTTCTCCAGACAAACAAAGAGGTAAGAAGAAATAAATGCATTAAAAACGCAGGGAATATTATTAAAAGATACTTCTAGTGACAGCAATCTTTTTCCATTTAGGAGATTCCAGTTATTAACCGGGCGCAGTTAATTGATGATGCTTTTAACCTGGCCAAGTAAGATCCAAACTTCATTCTTCAAATGTACTGTAGGAGTATAATTTCCAGCCAGTCCAAATGCTAAAACGTATCTCTGCCATTTACAGAGCAGGAATTATACCAACAACATTGGCTCTGAGAACCACACTGTTCCTCATCGGTGAAACCGAGTACATGCCTTGGGAGTCTGCTCTCGACAACCTGGACTACTTTTACCTCATGTTTGATCGCACAGAACTGTACGGCCCTATGCAGGTAAGCTTCGTCTCTGGATATTTCAGAACATCAATCGAACTGAGCTTGAATTCTAACATCACATTATTCCTTAAACCTGCAGGCATATGTGGGAAAACAGGTGGAACCTTTGTTTAAACACTATACAGATATTACAGATTGGAAGAATGTGCCAGATGGACATACTGACCAGTAAGTCCTGCACATATAGAGACGATAAAAGTTTAGATTTACTCTCAAGCCTTTATTCACTGTATTCATGTCTTTGTATCTGCAGATATAATCAAGTGAATGCGCTCAGAGTTGCCTGCAGTACTGGGTTGGAAAACTGTACGACTCTAGTAAAACATTGGTTTCAACAGTGGATGGAAAATCCAAATAATAACCCGTGAGTTTCAATCAGGAGTAAATAGAAATCTTAGAGAGTGTCTGGTGATCTTTCCTGAGTGCATCATAGTTAAAATGTATACTGATGCAGATATGTACTCCTTTTAAAAAAATATTATTGTTATTATAAATGGTTTTAATGTGTATAATAATCACTGACATTATATGTTATATATATATATATATATATATTAGGGCTGTCAAACAATTAATTGCGATTAATTGCACTGTGTACTGTGTATAATTATTATATATATATAATATAAAATATAGATTTATATATATATATATAGATTTATATATAATTTATATTATATATAAATATTTTAGATTTAATTCATTTTTTTTTCTTAAATATACATGCATGTGTGTGTATTCATATATACAAAATAATTATACACAGTGCACCCACATATATTATGCAAATTATATATATATATATATAGTATATATATATATATATATATATATATATATATACTTATGCATTTGAAGTTGCCCCAAAAAGTATTTGGATATCATGGTTACACCTAAAAATATAAAGTAATAAAGCATAAAGCGATAAATATTTTTAAAATGTTTTAAAAAGATATTCCAAAAAACATTTTGGTTGTCAAACTTTTTTTTTAAAAAATGTCTATAAATGTAATACATTATTTCTAAAAAAAAAATATTAATGGCTCAGAAAAGTTAGTTTTTAGAAAAGGTTTATAATCATTTGACACCTGGTATATATACATAAATAATTTTATTTTATAAATACCCAAATACAAAAAAAAAATATGGGGGGGGGGGGGGGCACTATTTTGTTTCATGATTTATTGAAGTATGTCAGTAATTTTATAGATTGTAAAAATATCAGCTGATTAGCTTGAATTAATAGATTGTCATCCAACTGTCCTTTTTAATAACCAATAACCAGTCACTGTATTTTTTTCTCTGCATCAGTATTCAAGCCAACTTGAGGTCTACAGTATACTGCAGTGCCATTGCTGCAGGTGATGAAAAGGAGTGGGACTTTGCTTGGGATATATTTCAAAAAACTAATGTTGCTTCAGAGAAAGATCAACTGAGAGCTGCAATGGCATGTGCCAGCAAGCCCTGGTTACTGAACAGGTGAGCTCACGGGATAATGATGACAATTACATTGTCATGTTAATGCAACTCTCATTGAATTTAGCTAAATACATGCGCTTTGTTTGATTTTCTAGGTATCTCAGTTACACTTTGGATCCATCGAAAATTCGGAAGCAAGACGCCACCTCTACCATCATCAGCATTGCAAACAATGTGGCCGGCCAATCGTTGGCTTGGGATTTTGTTAGGGCCAACTGGGAGTACATTTTCAATCAGTAAGAAAAAATACTGTGGGACTATGCTATTACTTGCTTAAAAATACAGATAGCAGTTTTCTATAGCTACAATATCCACTTTTCATTCTTCATTAGGTATGGAGGTGGATCTTTCTCTTTCTCCAATCTGATCAATGGTGTCACAAAGAGATTCTCAAGTCAGTTTGAACTGCAACAGGTATGCAATCTTCCCCTTTATTTATTGTCATCTTGTACAACAGATAAGTATATATGAATGTTTCTGAATCTGTTTTGTTTTAAAAACACAGCTGATACAGTTCAGGGATGACAATGAACAAATAGGTTTCGGTTCAGGAACCCTTGCCATCCAGCAATCCATCGAGAGGACTACCGCCAACATCAAATGGGTCGAGCAGAACAAAAATGCGGTCTTAGATTGGTTCAAAAATCCATCGTAACTCTGAAAGACGAACATACTGTAGTTTGCTTGCTTGGAGGAGGACAGTAACACTGGACATTGTTTTACCTGGCCTAGAGGGTTTTTGCATGAACGAAAATGATTATTTATTATTCAGGATGTTCTAAATTGCAATATGTTCCAGAGCTACTTTCTTCCTATGATGATGTACTGTATATAAATATCTTTCTTTAAAATGTGCCTCATGTTATAATTGTTATTTCTTTTTTATAAAATGAATCCAAAAGAACTGAATATGTGGAAATCTTTGGTATTCATCATTTTCATATTTTGTCTAATGAAAATAAACGCTTAAATCCATGAACTCTCTTTTGCATTGCAGTTACTTGTTTATATGCTCATTTTTGTATTAGGACATAAACTTATTTTATATGAATATTTTACAACTTACACTGACTCAATCAAAAAGATTCAATGAAATGAAAACATTTTAGATTATATCGGATGATTTCAACATCTATGATGCTGCCATGCTTGTTTTTCTAAGCTTCTTCCCACGATCACTTTTTACTAAAGAGTAATGGCTGCATAAACATGTCAGGGAAGACACATGCCATAATATATTATCTTAGTGCACGGCAACTCATCAGGTTAGCAGATTCTTTCACAGATCTCAGTGTTAATGGATGAGCCATTATTCCCGTTTGGGAGGAGAGAAGGTGGGAAGAATAAATAAAATGCCATCACAGTTAGGTCTGATCGTTGCTGACCTGTGGTGACTGAACATGGTGGGAATCCATTTTAGTCCAATGTGTGTTGGATGCACTTTACTGGGAATGGCATCGTTGGCCACCATTGTTGGGTTGTGGACAATTCAACTTCTTCCTTCTACACAACCTCTTGCTGAGCCCTGGAAAGAGTATCGTCTACCAGACACGCTGGTTCCAGACTGCTACAACATCACTCTATGGCCTCGACTTCGGCCGAACAGTTATGGCCTCTTTGTGTTCACTGGAAAGTCCACTGTGATCTTCAGATGTCTGAGAGAGACCGATCTCATCCTCATTCACTCCAATAAGCTGAACATGACCTCGACAGACGGATATATGGCCAAACTCTCTGCGCTTGGTACAGCAGGAGCGCCCTCAATACAGAAAACCTGGATGGAGGAGACGACGCAGTACCTTGTCATAGAGTTGAAGGGAAAACTGAAGGCTGGAGAGCTCTATGAGCTTTACACTGAGTTTGTGGGAGAACTTGCAGATGACCTGGCAGGGTTCTACCGGAGTGAATATGATGAGAATGGAGAGAAAAAGTAAGTCCAACTATGATGTTTACCACCAGTCAGGAACTGGAAAAAACATCTGAGATTCTATCAAGGCTATCGCAGTTGGCAGGTCACATGTTTGTTTGAATAGTCTCTTGGCTGCTTTGTTTCTGTTAAACCTTTGTACCTTCATATAAAGGGGGAGATTACTTACTGGATCCATAAAGCGGATTTTTTATGTGGTTGAGCATTACATAACATCCAGAAGGATTTTTCATGTTTGGGCGATTCAATTATCATGTACACATTTGGACAAAATGGTATACTAATAACCCAGAGCTTATTTTATGGTCTGTACCTACGTACCTCTGGTGTTAAGAACACTTTATCTTAGAGATATGATAATTATTTCCTCCAGGATAGTTGCCACCAGCCAGATGCATCCCACACATGCTCGCAAGACCTTCCCGTGTTTCGATGAGCCTGCAATGAGAGCAGTTTTCTACATCACTCTCATCCATGACAGAGGAACTGTGGCCCTGTCCAATGGAATGGAAATTGGTCAGTTTTACACACTTTTTGACTGTTAACTTCCATATAACATAAACTAGAACATTTATAAACGGGGCTCTAGGGTCCCGCAAGGGTCAGCAACAAGTGTGCAAGGGCATGGAACATTTCAGAAATGTTTAAAAAAAGTTTTTAAAAAGTTTTTTTTTTTTTAAAGGTAACATTTACATTACATTTTCAAGCTGCGTTCTAAAGACTGGTTGGAAATCATGAGATTAATCATAATTATTTGATTCTATTGGCAGCCCTATTTTTTAAGTGTAATAAAAATGAATGTAGTTGAGGATGATTTAATTTATTTATTTTGCTTTCGTACTGTAATAGCATCCAGAATTGATAGATAGAAAGACAGATAGATAGATAGATAGATAGATAGATAGATAGATAGATAATTTAATGTACTGCTTGTTTTCCTCATTCAGAGAAAGTGGACACCGTTCTTGATGGACAACCTGTTACTGTGACAACATTTGAACCCACAAAGAACATGTCCTCGTATCTATTGGCACTTGTTGTCAGTGACTACACAAATATTACATCGGCGAATGACACCTTGGTATGGCCATCTGTCACCTTTTATGAGCAGTATAGCAGCTTTAAAAGATAAAAATCATACATTTATTGACCACAAAATGGCTTTACAGCATATCTGTTCGTGTTGCATATACGACTAAATTATGTTTGCTCTGAACAGATACGAATATGGGCTCGTAAGAAAGCCATTGAGGACGGCCATGGTGATTATGCTTTGAATATAACTGGGCCAATCCTCAAGTTTTTTGAAAACTATTACAGGGTACCATATCCACTCTCTAAATCAGGTATGTTTAAGCATCTAAAATCATCTCATGAAGATTATTGACTTGGGAAAATTTTTTTATAAGAATTTTTAATTCTCTACCTTGAAGACCAGATTGCCCTGCCTGATTTCTACTTTGGGGCGATGGAGAATTGGGGGCTGGTGACATACAGGGAGACAAACCTTCTATATGATCCAGTCATCTCCTCCAATGCAAACAAAGAGAGAACGGCCACCATTATAGCCCATGAATTGGCTCACATGGTACTTGTATTTATAAAAGGAAAAAATGAGCGGTTTTACATGCATACTATGTGTTCTATAATAATATTATGGCTTGTGTTTATGGTCAGTGGTTTGGCAACCTTGTGACTCTAAAGTGGTGGAATGAAGTTTGGTTGAATGAAGGTTTCGCCTCTTATGTGTCATATCTTGGTGCAGACTTTGCTGAACCATCCTGGCATGTGGTGAGTGTTCACAACTTTCACACACTAATTAGCTTAGACCTACTGTAGCCTATCTGTCAATGGTTGGTCAATAGAGAACATGCCGGTCATACATCTTTTAAAGTGTATCTTGTATTACTGTATTAAACTAATGTCATGTTCATCCTTCATATCACAAAACAGTAGTTTAGCAGATTTGCCTTGGAAAATTTGAAGCAAACAAACCTGTTGTTGAAATGCGGCCCATATGACACATCTTCATTTTGGTGACCCATGTGGAGAGACTGTAAAAAAATAATAGGTGGATACATTGAGAGTTTTAAGAATGGGGGAGAAAAAAATCACCTTTGTTGAGCAGGGGGACACGTACTCGGGCTTTTTGTAATTTTCCTCAGGCAACCATGAACTGAAGTCACACAGACTGTGATGACGCATTTCAACGGACATCAACATCGTAAATACTGCAAAAAAAAATTAAATTATATTCTTATTATTTTTTGTTTTATAGTTGTTTTATTTCTGAATATTTATAACATTATTTGTAGTATATTACCTTTGCATCAAGTAAAAAAAAAAAAAAAAAAAAGTTAACGCTGCTGTGGGGTTGACGGTAAAATTGTCTTTCTTCTGACTAATTGGCTTTATGCCCAGCTGCACTACTTCCTGAACTTCAGCCAGCTCCTTGTTTCCTGTCTGCCATTATTGGCCAAATTGCTTAATTCAGGTGTGCCTGATTATTGTTGCCATGACTGCTGAGGTCAAGCACACCTGGATTAATCAATTTGACCAATAATGGCAGACAGGAAACAAGGAGCTGGCTGAAGTTCAGGAAGTAGTGCAGCTGGGCATAAAGCACATTGCGTTATCAATCTCTCTATATTTTGTTCTTTTTGAAAGTTGTGAAAACAATTAGGCCCTATAGATATATTCTTAATTAAGAGAACGTGTAACTATAAAAGTCTTATTTGTTGCTTACTGACATGTTATTTTTCCCATAACGCTCCCACAGAAAGATTTGATCATCCTTAAAGACGTACACCGTGTTTTTGCTGTGGATGCTCTGGCCTCCTCCCATCCCCTGTCTTCTGAAGAGAAGGATATTATAAAACCAGAGCAGATCAATGAACAGTTTGATACGGTCTCCTACAGTAAGGTGCTGAACGTATGATTGCATTCACTTTGAAAAATGTATTGATTATTACCATCAAACTCAGTGTTTTTTCCCTGTAAACCTGCAGGGGGCGTCGGTGTTGAGAATGCTGTCAGACTTCCTTACAGAGTCTGTGTTCGTACAAGGACTAAATGTGAGCAAATTACAATGCAGTTGTTACATCAGATAATTCCATGTTTTTAAAAATATATATATAATTTCTGATATCTGTGACCCCCCCCCCCCCCCAAAAAAAAAAAAAAAAGACATATCTGACCATTTTCGCCTATCAAAATACAGTCGGCGAGGATCTGTGGAATCACCTTCAAACTGTGAGTTGCATCAAAAAAGTAACCTCATACCTCATACAACAAAATTTGTTAAAAGTGCTTCAAAACGTTTGTCAGTACTGCCCTCTGTTGGTTGATGAATCACTTTCATTTAATATCTCTAGGCTGTTGATAAAACTGGAACAGTTCTTCCCTTAAAAGTCAAAGAAATTATGGACCGCTGGGTTCTTCAAATGGGCTTCCCGGTAGTCACAGTCAACACTACGACAGGCCAGATCTCTCAGATGCACTTCCTTCTGGATCCTGAGTCTATAGTGGAGAGGTCATCTCCATTCAAGTAGGCCTAAACTCATCTGCAACGCTACCTGAGCAGATAGTGTTGTGTTCTGGTTTCTTTAGTGTTATGTCTATTTTTTTTACTGATTTTTATAGTTATGAATGGATTGTACCCATCAACTGGATGAAGGCAGAGGTGGAACAGCCACGCTTTTGGCTCTTGGAAAGAACTGGTATGAACAAAAATAATTTGCCAATTATTTTGTTTTTATGGTGGCATTTTGCTCATTTTGCACAAACTCACTATTTTTAAACTCACTATAAATGAACTAAAATAATAATCTATTCATAGGATTTAACAATGATATGAAGACGACTGGAAATGAGTGGGTGCTGGTGAATCTGAACATCACAGGATATTACAGAGTGAACTATGACACAGAGAACTGGGAGCGTCTCCTGAATCAACTGACTGAGAAACATGAGGTAAAGACAGAGATGTGTCATTGAATTCACAGACACAGTTCTTATTAATACATTTGACCACATTTATCTCTTTATTTTATTTTTATTTATTTTTTAAAGGTCATTCCGGTTATAAACAGAGCTCAGATAGTGGATGATGCATTTAACCTTGCAAGGTAAAATTACATAGAGGAAAAAAATGTAGAGAATTAAGTGCAATTTCTGGAGATAAAAAATATAATTTTTAATTTGAATTATAACTCTTTTTCAAGGGCAAAGATAATTCCTGTCACTGTGGCGCTAAAAACTACAAAATACTTGATTAAAGAAAAGGAATATATGCCATGGCAGTCTGCTCTCAACAACCTGGATTATTTCTACCTCATGTTTACACAAACCGATGTCTATGAACTTTTACAGGTCTGTAAAACACTTCACATATATTGAAAAAAATTCTTCTTTAGAAAATGTGGCTCAGCTATAGGTATATAGATTAGTGTGAAATTTGAATTTCTTGTTGTAGAACTACACCAAGAAGCAGGTGACCCCACTTTTTGAACATTTCAAGAATATTACTGAAGATTGGTCACAGGTCCCCTCTAGCCATACAGACCAGTAAGAATCCATAACTTTTTTTAATGTAATCAATGATGACATTTTCATTTCATGTCAATATTTTTCTATTATATATATGTATATGTTTATTAAGCGAAATGATCTTTATTAAGGGAAATCATAAACTACTGGCATATATTAATTATTATTTTTCCACTGTGCAGGTACAATCAAGTTAATGCCATTAGATTTGCCTGCAGCACTGGTGTAAAGGAATGTCAGAATCTCACTACAAGCTGGTACAGACAGTGGATGGACCAACCCAACCACAACCCGTAAGTATTTTAATCTTCCAGTCAAGCAATTCAATGTTATACTGCAGGAGATATGCAAGACAAACACAATCTACAGACTAAAGGCCCTTGCACACCATTTGCGTCCAAATTTTCGCACGTTAAAAAATAAATGCGACCTCACGTTATGTCAATGACGCCTGCACACTGCCTCCGAAACTTCCGTCCATCATAAAAAAAAATCGAATCGGGTTCGTTTTTTTTTTTTTTTTTTTTTTTTTTGCGTTTTTTTTGCGGTTTTTTTTTTTTTGCGTTTTTCGCATCCGTAGAAAGCAGTTTGAATGGTGTTTTGACAATTCAGAGCCACCGAATCACGAATACGAAAAAATGCACACGAAAATTTCGGATTCAGTGTGCAATGGCCTTAAGTCTTCTCAGTCTAGCGATCCACATTTATTTCATATATCTAATTCAGTTCTCTTTTTTGAAAGGATTCACCCCAATTTGAGGTCTACAGTGTACTGCAGCGCTATTGCCTCAGGGGGCGCTGAAGAGTGGGACTTTGGCTGGCGGATGTTTAAGAACGCCACCATCGCGATAGAAGCTGACAAACTCATGTCATCCCTGGCTTGTGCAAAAGATCACGTACTTTTAGAAAGGTTTGCAAGATAACATTTTTGGGAACACAGAAAATGTTAAAATCAATAACTTATTTTACTGTCATAAATATAGGTACCTTGAGTACACGCTTGATGCATCAATGATCCGTAAACAGGACGCTACCTCTATCATTGTGGATATTGCTGGCAACCCAGATGGTCAGACATTGGCTTGGGACTTTGTGAGGAAGAACTGGGCTTATATGTTCACAGAGTGAGCTTTATGAACAACTAACACACATACTGATACAGAAATGCTCATGGTCATTTTTATTCATTTGAAATGCAGTTTTATTTAATGTGATGAACAAAATTAATTTGTGTCCCTAGGTATGGTGTTGGGTCCTTCAACTTTGCCAGCCTCATAAGTGGTACAACCAAAACATTTTCAACTGAATCAGAACTTGAGCAGGTGTGTATTTTGTATTGGTACACAAATCAGTAACATTGTTAGAATTGCATTCAAACAACTGACTATTAAACTCTTATTTATACATTTCTGTTTTTTTCCCCCTCATATCTCTACATGTAAAAAGCTTCTGCAGTTTAAGAGTGACAATTCAGCGATCGGCTTTGGATCAGGGACAGCAGCGCTGGAACAGGCCATTGAGAAGACTAAAGCAAATATAAAATGGGTGTCTGAAAACCAACAAGAAATCACAGACTGGCTGGTGACTGAATCTGCTGAAAAATATTAGACACTTTACAAATGATGTCTCTGTTTCATTCTATTCTATATTATAAATAGAATGGACAGTCCATAATACAACAACACCCATCCCAACAGTCTCCTGTGTACTGTATCTCTATGAAATAGAAAATAACAAAAAACCTTTTTCCAGAAAGCACAACCTTTCATAATCTTTAACCTGTAGGACTGTGTATATTGAGAAAAAAAAAAAACTTGTAAAGTGCTTAAATGTTTATTTAGTTCATTTTAATTGTTTATTAAATAAAATTTTGCTCTGAAATAAAATAAATACTGTGAGTGAAACTTTCTTTCAGAACAACAAAACAATTATCATAGGCTACTGCACATTCCTTTATGGAATGAAAAGGAATCTTAAAAAACTTTAATTTCTAAGAGCTTTGGGGTCCTACTACTAATGTGGTAAACTATTCTTTCTTTTGTATATTGTATTTCAAGCTTATGTTATAGAGTAAAGACAATCCACACTATAAAGTTCTACAATACTAAACAGTAGCATTGCCTGAATGCTAGACTGAATGAATGTAGGGCATATGGATATATAATTATCATGTTATTTGTACTTTTGCCTCCAACATCTCCTAAAAATGGTAAGTTTCAAAAGGTTGAGTTATAAGGCATTGTAGGAAAGCATGTTTCTAGCTTGTGTGCATGTGGGAATCTTGAGACGGGAGCCTATGGCATGTTTTCCTAGAATGCCGAAAGTACAGGGCAGAAAGAAATATATTCTTTGTCAAACTGCAAAACTTGGAGTTCAGGCTTTTTCTGTTTTATCTTTGTTTGGACAAGCATAAACTGATCTCCAAGGCGGTTCTTCAGTTCTTGCATACAAGAATTTAGTTCAAGCTCTGACCTGTGGAGGGCAGTAATATGGTCTACACCTACACTGACTACACTACATTGAAGAAGACGCAGCCATTTTCTATCTTGGCACCTTTGCAGGTAGCCAAGCCAACGTTGTTGCAAAATATGTGCAAAATAATTGAAGACTAAAAGCATGCAGTGGAAATGGACACAATTGTGTGTGTTTTTTTTACTTGCACTTTCCCTTCCATCTGCTTCAGATGGTAAGTTTTTTTTTTGATTTGATTAGAATTATTATTAGAATTTTAAAACCTTATCTTTTAATACATTCAAGATTAATAAAGGTTATCACGTACGCCTACGTGTCCTCCCTAGCCTTAATGGACTGTTGGCGTAGAGTGGGGCACAACCCAAACGGGGTACAGTTGTAACTCGTGGTGGTTCAAGGTTTCCATGCTAGCATGCATGACAAAACTTTGTGTGACCCATTTGTGTATTTGTTGCCATTTCAACATGTATTATGCAAATATGTATAAAAAAGATATAGCAGAACACATAATTAATAATAGCTAGTACATTTCTTACTAAAGTTATTTTTTCATCTCAGTTTTCCTAAAACAAGAAAGATCACAGCCATAAATAAATCTCAGTTGAGGTGGTGGGGCACGTAATGGCCACTTCCATGAGAGCTGTGTGTGGATGGGGTGTGTTGTGTTCAGCTTTGTATTTTTCTGAATGCGTTTCTTCATCTATTTTGCTTTTGGTCACATTGTTTTGAACTATGTTTTATAGCTGTATTTGCAGTGTGTTCATTGTCAAACTCCAAAATTGGTTTATTTCAATGACTAAAAAATTGCAGTATTTTATTTGAAAATGTTAATAATTGTATTTTATTTGCCAAATATTTTTGTTTGTCTAGTGTTTTTTTTTTTATTAGACCAGACAACATTCTAAGCTGTCATGGTCGTTGGGCATATGGGCATGTTGTCACTGTTCACTCATTAGCTTGTTTCACTAATACAGTGTATACTTTTTTCTTATATTTTATGAATGTAAAGTTTTGGCATAAAAAAACGCATGCACAGGGTAAGAATTATGAAAGTGTACATAAGATTGTAAGCGTAAATTAAATTGCATTACAATAAAGCGGCACTTTCAGATGAATTACATGAATTACACTTACGAATATTTTTTTCTTGAGCCTGAAAACCTTCACAAATCTTACCTTGCACGTGTGATTCTTTATGGCATTATTCTACCTTCATAAAATAAAAAAAGAATAATAATTATATTAATGACACAAGACCACATATTTGTACTATACATCTGTGAAATTAATGTGGAAAAAAATAATAATAATTCTGAACCCCAAGTGGATTTATATAAACTGAGAAAGTCAAAAAGTGTCAAGTTGTGCCCCGATCTCCCTTACTCATATCATTTTCATTTTGCATCAAAGTATAAGTCATTGCCAAGATTCCAAGTCTGATATTTTAAATGAAAAATAAATAAGGTGAAGCTTAAATGTTTTATTGTATACAGTCTATGGTAGAAATCAATCAATCAGTAAAGAATCAAATAATCAATAATAAACAATAATCCACGGTAATCACCAATAATCAATTTGTTTTTCAGGTTCTCATTCTTTGAGTTTGTTTTCAACTTACATTCGTGGAAAAACACAATTTCCGGAATTTAGTGGCACAACAACTTTGGATGACATCACAGTTGGATACTTTAATTCAAAGACATATATTCCAAGAGGGAATACAACAAACGAGGATGATGTGATTGATTCAGTTTATATAGAGGCTATAAGTGCCTACATGTATAACTCCTTTATGAGAAGAGCCGAACTGTTTGGGCAAGACAGCCAAAATGACAGTAAGTATCAATGACTCAATGACCTCTATCAATCCATTTTTTAAAAATTCACGAAATGCTATGTATACGGTACATAATAAATTTTTTAATGTTTGATTTTAAAATTACCAGTGATCAAAGAACTGCAAGGGGACTACAAAACTAGCACTGGAAACATAGGGGAACAGGAACTAAAACGGGAAATACTACAAAATAAAAGTCAACACACTTAGGGCAAACCGCTTTACAGAAAACTGTTTTACATGGCAATGTTAGTTTAGGTTGTAAAACAGCATGTGGTTATTTACAGACACATTTAAGAGTTTTTCAAATTGAATTTTTCTTTAAAGCTACACTGTGTGATTTTTACCCCCATCTAGCGGTGAAAAGGTATATGACCATCCAGTGAATATTAGTTTCTGTTCCTCTCAATTCCGATTTCGTTTTAACTCCTACGGTGGCCAATGTAGTCCAAGATTAACATGGCTTCCAGTTCGACCTCGTCCGTGAGTGTTAACTCAAACGTAAACGCGAAAGGCGAAGCATGAATTAACGGGTATGTCCCTCTTTGGCTAATGTACTTTCAAGATGGAGGGGCAACATGGCGACCGACATTAGAACCCCTTACCCGTATGTATTTTCAATGGCATATTATAGCTACACTCACGAGAATACTTTATTACTTGAACGAAGTAAATATACATTAATGAGCACATATATATTTGAAAGGACTAAGTGTTTTTAGCTAAGAATAAACTAAAAGAGTTACACAGTGTAGCTTTAAAATGGTTTGCTAAACAAAGAGTGTAAGATGAAGGAGGCCAATCCATGACAATATCCCCTAACCATTCATTTCCCTCACAGGTCTTGATGTTTATCAGACACTGGTTGTGTGTGAGCTGCTGGACTTCGACAAGCCTGGAAAGATGATTGTTACAGATGCGGCCAGAGGCTCCACCACAGATGAACTTTATTACATTAACAACAATTTTACTTATACTGTGACTGACAATATTAAACAAGAACTGATCAAACCTAACCTGGAAGAATTTAAGCAGGAATTTGCAAATACCTTTTACCCACTTTGTATAAGAACTCTAAAGAATTACCTCATAAAGAGAAGAGATCAAATTAACAGAAAAAGTACGTACTCAAGCGGGCACATCTAAATTCCCTAAATTTGTTATATGAAAATAAATATAACCGTTTAGAGTAAGTCTTCAGGATTAAAAATAAACCCGTATTTACATGTAAATGTATACTCTGGTTAATTTTTCCTCCTCCTCCTCCTCCTCCTCCTCCTCCTCCTCCTCCTCCTCCTCCTACAGACACGCCCAATATCACACTCACCCAAAAAGCAAACTCAGATTCTGGAGGGTCTCATGTGAGTTGTTTGGCAACAGGATTTTACCCTCGTCACATCAACCTGACCCTGTTCAGAGATGGACAGCCTGTACCTGATCATGAGATCACTGGAGGAGATCTGCTGCCCAATGGTGACGGGACGTACCAGATGAGGAAGAGTCTGGAGATCAGTGCAGACAAACACAGATACAGCTGCTCTGCCACACACCTCAGTCTGGACAACACACGGGACATTGAATTAGGTATGAGCTTTTTCAAAAATCAGATAAAATCTTTACATTTTGATCTTATTCTAAATGCTCCTTCTTTTTAGAAAATGAACCATCCAGAAGTCACATAGGAGTTGTTGTCCCTGTCCTGCTATTGGTATGTGCGATATCTGTGATTTTTGTGCAGTTGTTTGCATGAGAACACAGACGGGAAGACAGAGATAGAGGTTGTCTTAACTTAATAGTGTAGGAGGTTTAATGATCTATTTGAATTTTTACTAAATAACTTTAAACGTACTGGCTAAGACCTATCTTCTGTCTCTGAAATTGTCTTAATGTCTCATCATTTAATTGTATTTAATTTTAAAGTATACAAATTGAAGATGTCAAAAGACAGTATTAAACTATCAGCGGTATCAAACAATACGATACAATCATTTTGTTTTTATACCACCTATCTCTTATTTACATAACAGATTACAACTGTAAATGTAGAACTGTAAAAATTGTTTACTAGTGAGGGGAAATGAATTCAGGTACACTGAGCCACATTTTCACACAAGTAGCACAATTTACCTTGATTCACTTTATACTTTTTGTGCAGTCTATATTTTATCAAAAGTATACCAAGTCTGGAGATAACACACTTGCACTTGATCTATATAATTTTAGAGCTATTAACCAAAATCTTTTAATATGATTGACCAAACCACAGGAAATTGCTTTTCACATGAGTTGTGCATATACATATGAAAACATATTTATGTACATTTGAGAATCTGTCTGCCTACATTTCATGTTTGACTGTCATAACATTTTCTTTTTTGTAAAATATTTTGTTCCATTATTTAAATTTTTGCTTTTGACTTTGGTATTTTGTTTTTTTATGTACTTATATTTTCAATAATTACTGTCCTTAAACAAAATCTGTTATGCATAGTGACTTAGACACATTACGCAAAAACGTTAAATTACAAAACATAAATTATAAATCAATTTAGCCAACATCAATAGGCTACTGATCTAAATACTTTAAACCATGTATCCAATTCAGAAAATATTTTTTGGTTGTTTATTTATCTGATTTGGAAGTATTGTGACATTTTAAGCCTCGCTCAGACTGTCAGTGTCAAGTGTGAATGGCAAAAAAATCACATGAAATCCGTTTTGAGTTACATTCTTGTGTGGTTTGAAATCCCATTCAGATTGCATTTCTGGAAATCCATTTCAGTTTTACCGTTCTGATTGGCATTTGCATGGTTTATGTGCCACGTAAAACGTTGGGTGCAATGGGGCTAAACTCGTAGCAGGGTAAAAGGCGCATTTGACTTTATTCTCTTTTAAACCACTAGATGGCACAAAAATTCAGCTCAGCCCTTTTCTTGGTGGCTTAAAGGAGTTGTAGGGGCGGCAGTGGCTCAGTGGTTCATGTAGGTTGTCAACCAACGCATTCTCACCCCAAGGTGTCACCTTTGACCATGCTTCAATATTTGACGTTTTAGGCGCCCTTTAGCGTCACTTACATGACGCGATCCTACGCCGTCATCTAACTGACGCTAAAGAAAAGCGTCAGTTAGAGGACGCAGTTAGGTTTAGGTGTGGGGTGGGGGTAGGGTACACGCGATCCTAGGGCGTCATCTAACTGACGCTAAAGGGCGCCTAAAGCGTCAGATATTGAAGCATGTTAAATGCTTCCCAAGGCGTCAGTTAAGTGACGCCTTGGGGGTGGGGGGTCAAACACAGTATTAGTATGGTGTTCCTAATAATCCTTTAGGTGAGTGTGTATATCTATCCATCTATCTGTATATATCTATATTATATGAATATAATACTGCACTTTAGAAGCTACATAACACATTTAAATGTTTCCCTGAATACAAAATAAGTGCAAAGTAAAAAAAATAAATAAATAATAATAATGACTGGTTAAATATTAAAAGCCGTGAAGCTGCAGTGAAGAATTAATATAACTTCACAAGTGTGGAACAATGGTTTATTTCAAAGATGATCATCTGCCAGTGAGTTTCATTTTTGCCAAATCTTCACACCAAAAGTGAAATGAAAAAGCCTCAAGCTGAAGGAAATACAAATCCACACATGTACAGCAGAGGGCACTCAATACTCTTAAAAAAAGAAAGAAAGGAAGGAAGGAAGGAAGAAAGAAAGAAACTAACACACAAATGTTATTTTTATCTTTAGTCATTTTTGCTTGCTAGTATTGAATTGGATCATCGAAGGTCAGCAGCAAAGACATTGGTTAATAAAGTTAGATTAAACACTGTTTAATTATTGCAGGTTTTGGTAATATTCTGAGTTTCCATTTAACTGTTTTTATATTAAATACTGAATCTGTTTTTGTTCAAGTGAGACGCATGCTCATTGCTCACATTAACTCTAGATAGAACTACAGTAACCATCATGTCTTTTGTTGTCTCTCAACATGGGGACAGGAGAGCTGTCAGTCAATAAAGCAAACTCTGAGTAATGCACGTTCCTTAAGATTTTTTGGTGCATAAGTAGGCCTAGTTACTTTACTAGTTACTTGAAAAAAGTAATCTGATTACATTACTTGTTACTGATAATGGATTACACACCCCTCCCCTCAACACAAGTTACTCGGAGCTGTTCATGTCCTCTGATTCGAAATTATGCATCAACGGCAATATGAAACTGCAGCGATCAGTTAATACAGTAAATCGAAACTTTCCGAAAATTCCCAGTGTACAAGATCTAATTACGAGAGGACATGAACGCTTTTTTACGAATTAAAATGTCATAATTACGGTAAAGTCTGTGAACGAACCTTAAACTCCTTACTTACACCACTGACTGCAAACTGCCTCCAACGCCCAAGTTATGTGGTCTAATCAACTCCCAAATTCCTATAAAGACTGAGATATACAATAGGCTACTTAAGCAAATTCTGTTTCATGCCGACTTTTACAGTACATAGGCTACTACAGTTTGTTAATTGTGTTGTTGTTTTCCATTTCATGTTCTCACTCTGTGTGTTTGCTCAAAATGTACAATAGTCACTTATGAAATAAGTGTTTTATTTTACTATTTTGTGATTGTAACCTTTTGAAGAAAGTTTTTTTTCATTTGTATAATTGTGTTTTAAATAAACGTTATCTCTCCACATGATGTAACAGTTTCTCTTGTTGTTCAATCAAACTAATGTTTATTTAAAAAAAAGAAACAGTTAAGTTAATCCAGACACGTGTTTTTGAGTAACGTGATTTGCACCCGTGAGCGGTCAGGCTCATCTAAAACCATCGCTACTTTCATGTGTCTCGTGTATGCTCTGATTTCATAAATAAAACAGCCGTCATATTGCGCAATCAATTGCATTACTTGTGCCTTACGGCCGTGTTCCGTGTTTTTTTTTTTTTTTTTTACCCAGCTCAACAAAGAAGAACTGTACTTTTCTTACGTACATTCTTACTGCAACCTACATTAAAGGACAAACACCATTTCCTGAATTTAGCTATGTAGTGAAGTTGGATGATGTCCCAGTTCTGTACTATAACGGTATGACGAAGACTTTCTTTCCAAGAGGAAATACAACAACTGAAGATGACATTTTTGATTTAAACGTTTTCTTCGGAATAAGTGACAAAATACAAACATCCTTTAAGGAAAAATGGGTAGTAGCAATAAACAATTTAAATAAAACTTATAGTAAGTACAATCAAAAACTCTTGACATATTAATAGAAACCTCCAAAAAATAATACAAAAGCAGTATTTTAGGCAATAATAATAAAATTATATCATTATCATAAATAATTATGACTGTTGTTGTTGTTTTATGATTTAAAATAAACACTACCTTAAATCTTTATCTCTTCATTAAAGGTGTTCTTGCCCTTCAGAGGCTGGTTGTGTGTGAACTGAGAGATGATGGTGAGCCGGGACAAATGATCACACGAGATGCTGTCAGTGGCTCCACCACAGATGAGTTGCTTTATGTTGACCAGAACTTCACATACCATGGTAATTTAAATATCTCAGCTTTTTTGCTGAGCGCCCATCTTAAAGCCAGCATGTGGACATTTATATACCAACCGGTCTGCATTAAAACACTCAAGGGGTATCTTGAAAAAAGGAGAAATCAAGTCTATAGAAAAGGTACGATGACCAGCTAAATTACTGAATAGTGTTTTCTTTTACATTTAGAATTTGTCAGGCCAATATCAATAATAATAAAAACATCTTTCTGTTACCTTTTTTAGTGAAACCCAAAGTCAGGCTCCTCCAGAAAGAACTGTCTTCTGGGTTTCGTGTGAGTTGTTTGGCAACAGGATTTTACCCTCGTCACATCAACCTGACCCTGTTCAGAGATGGACAGCCTGTACCTGATCATGAGATCACTGGAGGGGATCTGCTGCCCAATGGTGACGGGACGTACCAGATGAGGAAGAGTCTGGAGATCAGGACAGATAAACACAGATACAGCTGCTCTGCCACACACCTCAGTCTGGACAACAAACTGGACATTGCTTTAGGTAATAGGAATTTCCAGAAAACATAATTTAACAATCAAATTAAAAATAATGACAGTTAATATTCGAGTCTGTGGTTCATGAGACAAAACAACACTTAGTGGAGAAACGTCCTTAAAACATTGACGAATTATATTCTGGCAAAGTGTCATAAGGGTTTCTTATTTTTCAAGAAATCATATTCTCTTTTTCCCACAAATTCTGCTCCTGCACAGTCCTCACTATAAATCACTGATCGCACGAAACCTTTAATGTTAAGACTATGTCTGCAAGGGTCATTGTGAATCCTTTGATTTGTTGTCCTAAAATGCAAAGTTGGGGAAAAGTTTCATACAAATTTATATAAATAACTATTACTGCACTCACCAATAGTTTTAGTAATTTAATTGTTGGTGTTTTTATGGTGTAATATCTGTGCATTTTATCCTTTAATGTCATACATTTTATTATTGGAATATAAAAAGTTTTTTATAAGTAAGTCATGGGTGTATTGTAAATTCTGAAAAATACAACCACAGAGATTGTATTCGTAAAGTGAATTTATACATGAGTTTTTTTTTTTGTCTATTTTTGTCTCTTTGTTAATGATCATAAAAAAAGCATAGTCTTTTTTCTTTTTATGCATAAAAAACCATAAAGGTAACAATTTTTTAGGTTTAGGTCTGGGGTAGTGTTAGGGTTAGACCACTACGAGGCCCCCCATATATATCTGCGTCTCATATTGACGCTAAAGGGTGCCATATGCGTCGGATGTATACACAATGTCAAAAGCGTCAGTAATATGAGAACGGGCTGAATTGACATACAGACTGACAGCTCTGATTCTGTCACAGTCTTGTTGAGCTTGCTTTCAGGTTCTTGGACTTTCTGTTTTGTTTACATTCATCACTTGTTTCCCGCCACTCATCGGTCACCAGGGACACTAACACCAATCATTACAGCTGTTCATCTTTTAGTTAATCATCTCTGTGTATTTAAGTTCCAGCCTGTGTTCTGTTCAGTGTCCTGTCTTGTTCGTGTTACAGTATGTGTTGCTGTTTCGCATGTTATTTGACATCATTTTTGTTTCTAGTATTGAAAAGAAAAAGTTTTGTTTTAATTAATTTACGACTAGCTGATTTCACATGCTGAAAACATGGCACATATTTCTCTTAAGATTATTTACAATATTTTACACTTAGCTATTAAAAATTATTGTATTTTCTGTTACCTTAATGCTTCCTTCACAATGATATCTCTGCCGAGATCTGAGATTTAAATACAATTGTGATTGCCACCACACTGTGATTTAAAAGTGAAACAGTGTGTAACCTTAAGCTTGGTTTGAAGGTGCCTGTGGTGGTCCCCCGGTGTAAAAACTCAATGTAGCCCAGAAGTATAACGATGGGGGTTGGGTGTCACTGAAGGTGGTGGAGGGGAATCGTGTTATTGAATCGAGAGGAAACATCTGTGTCTGGGGGGCCTGTTGGTTGCGCTCACTGGCAGTTCTGGATCAGCCCTCTGACCCAGAGTTTAGAGCAGATGTGCAATGAAATTAAATGTATTCTTATTGTCATAGTACTATTGTCACTACTGTCGTAGATTGCTATATTACTATTATTGTCACGAATATTATCATTATAAATACTATCATTGATACTGCCACCACTAATACAAATGTATGTGTATATATATATATATATATATATATATATATATATATATATATTTCTTTGTGTTTGTCAAAGTCTCTATCATATCCTCTACTATTCAGATATTACCCAATTGCATCACAGAAAGGATCTCGTGTGCCTACATATACCACTTTGTCGATAACTGTGTGGGGCTGTTGTGAGTTTTTCTGTTCTCTGTTTTTTTTTTTGTTTTTTTGTTTTGTTTTGTTTCCCCTTTCCTACTTCTGTATTGTAGATGTGTCTCTCTGAATCTTACCTGGTATGTGTTACTGTTTTGTTAACCTGCAATAAAAAAAAAAAATAAAAAAATAAAAAAAACCTTAACATGACTGACATAACTGAGGTGGTTTCAGGAAATACAACTTTTTAAACTTGTTACTGTATAAACATCGTTGCCTGACACATACTGATTTGCTTTAAAAGCAGGTGCATTCATGTGTTTTGTAAATTTAATTTGTACATACTTGGATTACACCTGGATACTATGATATAGAGACGAACATCCAGTTCCAAGAAAAAATAGAACAAATAAAGAGGAGAACGTTGATTTGATAAATTATATAACTGAATTTATGTGTCTTTTTATTTCAGGAAGATTTGGAACATTTCATTATAAAACAGAGGGTATGTTCATTTGAAGAAGAAGAAGGAAAAAAAACTGATACTAAAAAGTCAGATCTAAGCACTAATATTGGGAATCCTGAAGTCATGAAATAAGATGCTGGAGTGTGTTTTGACATCTGATCTCCTTCTCAGTCAGCCCATTCTCACTCCCAAGGCGTCACCTAACTGACGCCTTGGGAAGCATTTGGACATGCGTCAATATCTGACGCTTTAGGCGCCCTTTAGCGTCAGTTAGATGACGCCCTAGGATCGCGTGTACCCTACCCCCACCCAACACCTATACATAACCGCGTCCTCTAACTGACGCTTTTCTTTAGCGTCAGTTAGCTGACGCTGTAGGATCGCGTCATGTAAGTGACGCTAAAGGGCGCCTAAAACGTCAAATATTGAAGCATGGTCAAAGGTGACGCCTTGGGGTGAGTATGCGTTGTCTCAGTCTAAACACGTACAGTTTTTTTCAGATACTCAGGCTGTGTGAAGTGTTGCTGGGCAACTGATCGCTAAGTTTGCTTTTAATGACTCCACTACAGAAGAAATGCATGAAGGCATAGAAAAAACCATCAGTACTACTTCTGGAGCAGCCCATTCTCACCCCCAAGGCGTCACTTAACTGACGCCATGGGAAGCATTTGGACATGCTTCAATATCTGACGCTTTAGGCGCCCTTTAGCGTCAGTTAGATGACGCCCTAGGATCGCGTGTACCCTACCCCCACCTCACACCTAAACCTAACCGCGTCCTCTAACTGACGCTTTCCTTTAGCGTCAGTTAGATGACGCCGTAGGATCGCGTCATGTAAGTGACACTAAAGGGCGCCTAAAACGTCAAATATTGAAGCATGGTCAAAGGTGACGCCTTGGGGTGAGAATGCGTTGTCTGGAGATGTGGCGCCATGTATAAAAGTTACCCAATGAATCTCAGGAGTTACCCTAAAAGAGAGGAACTCAAGGGCCGTTATATGCACTGTCAGAGAGGCAATTACATTTTATCTATGTGTGGTTTTCGAGTCACCTATAAGGAAAGACACACACACACACACACACACCCCAGATAGCAGACAGATTTGGACCTAATATGGGCAACTTTTGGCACTTACAGCTCAGTTACGGCACTGGCAAGTGTTGTGTGGGCCAAATGTGACCCAAATTACATAAGCCGGACCTAACTTGTGTTTTGGCAAATATTGTGTGGGCCAAAAGTGGCCCAAATGTCATGAGCTGGGCACGAAATAGGTTACGGCAAGTGTTGTATGGGCCAGACTTGGGCTAAATGTCATGAGCCAGACCTAACTTGTGTTACGGCAAATTTTGTGTGAGCCAAAGGTGGCCCAAATGTCATGAGCCGGGCTTGAAATGGGTTAAGGCAAGTGTTTTGCGGTCCAGACTTGGGCCGAATGTTATGAGCCAGGCTTGATTCATGGGCTTCCCCATTTTGGCCGTCCCAGCCGTAGTTTTCAGAACTGATTCCCCTTTTGGAACTCCCGTCAGGGAGGATCTGTTGTCCTAACTTCAGGGCTGGATATGGCATCCTCGTCCTGAGATTTGGAAGCTGTACGTGTGGCCCATCAGGGGCCGTTAGCTTTGGACTTTGGTCTTCCCGCTGATGTCCAGGAGACCATCGCGAATGCTAGAGCCTCCTCCACGAGAAAGTTGTACTCCTCTAAGTGGGGAGTTTTGTATCATGGTGCTCAGAGCACGCTTTAGACCCAGTCAACTGCCCAGTTGGTTCAGTGCTGGAATTCTTACAGGAGAAGTTTCCCTTCAGGAAATTCCCGATGGGCAAAGTGAGGTTAGTTTCTGCTTTTATGCGTGGAGTTAGATGCCTGAAACCAGTACGCTCCCCTGGTATTCCCTCCTGGGACCTTTCGATCGTCCTGAAGGGCTTAACGGAGGCCCCTTTGAGCCCTTGGAGTCAGCTCCGGATCGGATTCTGACTCTCAAGGTTGCCCTCTTGTTAGCCTTAGCTTCTTTGAATCGGTTTGGGGATCTGCAGGCCTTTTCCATTAGCGAGTCTTTTCTTGATTTTACTCCCGGCTTGGTCAGGTTATCCTTGAGACCAAAGCCAGGTTATGTGCCTAAATTTTTATCCACAGCATTCCGCACTTATGTTGTTAACCTTCGTTCTTTTGACCCTCCTCCTTTTGGGTCTAAGGAGGACAGAAAGCTTAACTTGCTTTGCCCGGTCCGGGCGTTGAAGATGTATGTGGATTGTTCCAGTGGCTGCAGGAAATCCAAACAGCTCTTGATATGTTTTGGTGCAGGCCACCGCGGGCTTGCCACATTGAAACAGAGAATTTCCCACTTGGTCACAGACGCTATTTCATTGGCTTATGAGGTGCGCAGTTTACCTTCACCTCTTAGCATCAGGGAACATTTCACCAGGGGCGTGGCTTCCTCTCAAGAGCTTTTTAGAGGTGCTCTCCTGGAGGACATTTGTGTGGTGGCAGGATGGTCCTCTCTGTACAGTTTTGTCAAATTCTACAATTTGGATCTCGATACGACTCCAGGTTCCCAGGTTTTGTCTGCTTAAACCAGCCGTACGTGTTATCTGATATTGTTCTAGTTTCGGCAGCACTGTAGCTTGGCGAGTTTGGTATATCGTTCCCACTGCGTCATAAGCTACACAGCTTTGATTGAACCTATGAAAGATAACGTCTCTAGTTACTGGTGTAACCTATGTTCTCTGAATAGGGAATGAGACGCTGCGTTCGCTGCTAAGCTCCTTGCGCTGCTGACAGGTTCTGAGGAGCAGATGGCGCGCGCTATTACAATATGATAACGCAGAGGCATCAAAGGGCGCGCCTGAGCCATCAGCTAATACGATTGGCGTGATTCTATAAGGGCCTCAGACAATCGGCACACCCAGAGGGCGTTCCCACTGAATCATAAGCTATGCGGCGTCTTGTTCCCTATTCAGAGAACATTACACCAGTAACCAGAGACGTTTTCTCTTGTTTGGTGGGTGTGTCAGAACTGCAGTCCAATCAGCAGCAACATGTATATAAGGCACATGGTATTAAAGTGAACTCGCACAATGGCAAGTGAACAATGTTCTCAGTGTTCTGGGCAGCAAGTGCAGTAACTGTAACATCGGGCATATTTTGTAGTATTAAACACATAGAATACCGACTTCATCAGGCGGAAAATTGAAAATTGGAAAATTGAACTCGGAAAATTCTTCACAAAGAACACAAAGAAGCCACTGCAGCTGCCATAGTTGCACCTCTTGCGTCATCAGAACAATGTGTTCAACGCATCAACGTTTCTGTTTAAAACGCATCACTGTTTCTGTTTAAAACACGTTGTGCAACGTTTTGTCCGGGCTGAACGCAGCCCTGCTCTACATTTTTTTTTCTCATTCAGTTTCCCTGAGATATATGTCAATAGGGGGTAATATAGGCTACTAAAGCAACTTGTGTTTCATGCCGACTTTATAGGCTACTACAGTTTTGTTAATTGTGGTGTTGTTTTCCATTTCATGTTCTCACTCTTTGTGTTTGCTTGAATGAAATCAAAAGTAACAATTATTTTCTGATTGTAACAATTTTAAGAAAGATTTCTATAATTGTGTTTTAAATAAACTTGATCTCTCCACAAGATGTAACAGTTTATCTGGTTGTTAACTCAAACTAAATGTTTATTTAAACTAAGAAACTAAGTTAAGTTAATACAGACGTCATGGTAACGCTCATCTGGGTAACTAAAACCATCGCTACTTTCATGTGTCTCCTGTCACATGCTGTGGTTTCATCACAGGGTTTACAGCCGCCATCTTGCGCAATCAATTGCGCTGTCTGTACTTGTGCCTTACCTGGCCATGTTTTTTTGTGTTTTTTTTGTTTGTTTTGTTTTTTAACCCAGCTCAACAAAGAAGAAAGGTCAGTTTTCTTACTGTACATTCATTTAAGTAAAATCTGAAGAAAATATTTAAACAACACCATTTAATTTGAATGTCTCGACACAAAGCAACATAATAGGCAAGTGGATAAATATATTCTGTTAAACTGTCAGTAAAGTCTACCAGTGGTCATTTAATGTTAGTCAGAAAGGATTCAGACAAATGTGAAAGGAGAAGTCAAGCCCTATTTGTGGTGGTTGTCTATTCCAGAAGGAATGTTAATTTTTTAATGCTTAACAGCTAAAAAATAAAATTTCAGAGAACACACTCTTTAACTACCCACAAGTGTTGAGCAAAACTGTTGATTATTTCAGTGTTGATCATTTATAGGTTAGCGCTGACTGACACCATACAGTATCAGCAATATGGACAACATTATCCTTCTTTTGCTTTCACTTCCAATGGCCGATCCAAAAGGTAAGATTTCAAAAAACGTATTTAATATTGGACTTCAGTTAAAAATATGGAATGTGGAAAAGTATGGTTGATCAAGAGCTAAACAGAACAATAATGTGTATCCAGTGGCCAATTGCAAGTCTAAAAAGCATATTTATAAAGAATTTAGGATGAAAACAAAACCATATGAATAGTCCACGTGAGCTTGCTTATAAACATTTGAGGTTTTAATATTTTAAGTTACTTTTAAGCAAGTGATTGACTGAGTTAAGAGTCTTTTAGTTTTTTAGTGCTGCCTGCTTAGAGTTGTTCACTTTAAAAAAACTTTTGCTGAACATTTATTCACCCCCATGTCATCCAAGATATCCATGTCATTCTTTCTTCTGTCGAAAAGAAATTAAGGTTTTTGACGAAAACATTCCAGGATTTTTCTCCATATAATGCACTTCAATGGGTTCAAGGTCCAAAAGACAGTTTCAGTGCAAACTGTTCAAAGGGCTTTAAACGATTTCAGATGATGAATAAGGGTCTTATCAAGCGAAACGATCGCTCATTTAAAAAATAAAAATAAAAAAAAAAACAAAAAAAACCAAATGGTCGCCTTGCTCTGTTGATGCGTGTTCGTGACTCTCCTATTCAAACTCGTTCATCAAAATGAACAAACCTTTTCTCGAGTCAACTCGTTCATTTTGTTCGTTGAATGAACCATATGACACGAAAATTTTCGAAGATTTTGATAAACAAGTTCGAACAGGAGAAATTCGAACACGCATCACAGAACCGAGCAAGGCGATCATTTGAGCTAATAAAACGTAAACTTTTTTTTTTTTTTTTAAATGAGCGATCGTTTCGCTTGATAATACTTTTATTCATCATCTGGAATCGTTTAAAGCTCTTTGAACAGTTTGCATTTTGCACTGAAACTGTCTTTTGGACCTTGAACCGTTTGGTTCCCATTTAAGTCCATTATATGGAGAAAAATCCCAGAATGTTTTCATCAAAAACCTTAATCTCTTTTCAACTGAAGAAAGAATGACATGGACATTTGGATGACATGGGGGTGAGTAAATTATCAGCAAAAGTTTTTTTTTTTTTTAAAGTGAACTACTCCTTTAATATAGGCTACATATTTGTTTGTACAGATTTGTCAGACAAAGACTGAGTAAACAAAACTTGAGAGTAAATGTACATTTTGGCTCCAAAATTTCCTGGTTGCATAGAAACTAATTCCATAAAGAACTTTGAGAGGAAGCAAAACCTTTATCTTTTCAGTTTAGATAAAGGCATAGTTTTACAGTCTTATATAGAAAATAAATAAACATATAGTTACAAAACCTGCTTAATTAAACATATTAAATATATGGGAAACAAGTTAATTCCAAACATCAAATAAAAATAGGTCACAAATATAGAACTAAATAACACAGGCGAACCAGATTGATTTAAAAAAAAACATCATTTTTATATGAATTGGATGGAATGTTTGCAACAATTCAATCAATTTTATGTTATTTTTTCACAGGTTCTCACTCTTTGTGGATACATGCAACCTACATTAAAGGACAAACACCATTTCCTGGATTTAGCTATGTA